>NC_051071.1:15228569-15521069 GCF_004664715.2 Peromyscus leucopus | reverse complement strand
GGTGGTCAGAATCTAAGACAGCAAAGGAGGCAGGGTGAGTGAGCAGTAAGGGGTGGTTATAAGAAGAGGAACCGTGGCTTCTGCTCCGGGAGGTGGACAAGCCAGAAAGGGACGACGTGCCAAGCTGGCGGCTTACACAGAGAGGAGGGAGCAGCTGGCCCAGATGTGGCCCTGACTGGTCCCTTGCAGATGAGGGAGGGCTTACTCAGCTGGTTGCTTCGAATGCTCAGTTTGCTCATTTGTTTGTGTATCTGAAGCAGCAAGTCGAAGCTTCCTGGTCACCCCCTTGCATTCCTTAAGGAGATTTGGAGAGAGAAAAGGATGGGTCTCTCCCAGTGGTTCAGCTTGCTGTGGCACTTAAGCTACACTTAGGCCTCCTGGACCACAGAAGTCACCTTGCATCCAGCCCAGCAGGCAGCTTCTGTGCTCGGCAAGGTTACCCACAGCTGCCCTTGTCCCCCCACTCCCTACCCCAACCCTGCGCTTTTCTAGGAAGCATGCAGGAAACTGGAAACAGTGCAGCCCTCTTTGTGTGCATATATACCCAACCTTTATGGGTACAACAGAATCCCATCAGCCTGAGTGGGCACGGGCAGAGCTCTGACACCAGGGCAGGCCAGTGTCGTCTGAAGCCAGTTCTGGACTTGTATTCAGGAATCTGCCCACACGGCCATGAGAACCCCAGGCAGCTGTTACTCAGGCATCTCTGCATGTTCTATTAGCTCCCCACTATGATGGGATAGAGGTAAAAAAAATTTAAGGACTGGGAAATTGAGGTTTAAAAAAGATGATGAATCCTTCTAGGGTATACACAAACCAGACCCCAAGACCACTAATGATGGGGGCCAGGAGGGATCCCCCACAAGTCGGGGGTTCCACCTTTGGAGCCAGAGTCCAGGAACAAACGGAGATGGACCATGTCTTCAGAAGTTCCTGGAGCCCCCCAGGGAGAACTGCAAAGCTTTGTTGTGAAGAAGCCTCCGTAAGGCTTACTAGCTTTTCTGGCTCACGGTGGAAAAAACAATATAAATAATTCTGAAAACAACTTCAGAGCTGAATTGGAAAGTGGGGGTGGGGGGGAAGGAGAGGGAGAAGGTCTGAGGCAGTTTGCACTTTGTCAGCGTCCTGTGCCCTACACTGAAGCCCGACTTTAGACCACCCATATAGTTCCTTACAGGTGTGCCTGTCTTGCTGTTGGCCACCCATTTGCTTCAGAATTCCCCCACGCTTTCTCAAGCAGATGCCCTCAATCCCACCAGGGTCGTTTGCACTTTTGGGTAAGTAGAAACCTTGGAATCCAAGAGTGAAAAATAAAGAGAAGACACACCATTCTGACTGTCAATTTGATGAGTTTTAAAATCACCATGGAAACAAATCTCTGGGCGTGTCTGTGAGGAAGATTCTCAATTAGTTTAACTAGATGGCCCACTGTGAATATGGGTGGCACCATTCCGTGGGTGGGGGTCCTAGACTGGAATAAAAGGAGTCCACACCTGTGTTCACTGACCTCTGCTTCCTGACTGCAGATGCAGCGTGGCCAGCTGCCTTCTGGCATCTCAAGTATCCTGCTCAGGGACATGCACTTAAAAAGCGAAATAAAGTATTTCTGATGCACATATTGGCTCAGTGGGTCTCATTGCTGGCTGTCAGTTTCCCTGGTGGCACCAGACCACGCTGTGAATAACAAGGTAGCAAGGGTTTGGGGAAACCACCTGAAACCCAACAGCTGGGTGGAAGAGGCCACATTGGGTCTTGAGGTGCACCCCTACCCATTGTACCACCGGTTCTAAATGTCCCTGGCAGCCCCTGGGGACTCACTACAAGCGCACACTTGAGGACCCCTCCCTGGATTCACTGTATCAGAAGTTCCAGGGTGTGTGGATTGTTTTTCCTGTTGCTGTCACTGAATGCCTGTGTGTCTGAGGAGACTCAGGGAAGGAAGGATTTAGTATGGCTCAGTCAGTTCAGGGGCACAGTCCACTGTAGCTGAGAAGGCGTGGCGTCAGGAGTGGGAGGGAGCTGGCCACACTGTGTCTGCAGCCAAGAAGCAGAGGTCGATGAACGCAGGTGCGGTCTCCTTTTTTTCCAGTCTAGGACCCCGCCCCACAGAATGGTGCCACCCACATTCAACTAGTGGGCCATCCAGCCTCTAGTTAAACTTAATCTAGACTCCTTCTCCTCACAGACACGCCCGGAGATTTGTTTCCATGGTGATTTTAAAACTCATCAAATTGACAGTCAGCATTAACTGTCATATAAGATAAGGTCCACAGGCCTGTTTTAACAAGGCTTCCAGAACTTTCTATGGGGTGCTGCTGCTCGAAGACTCCACATTGTGTGATACTTGATTTTTCAGGGACTGGGGTGACCTGCATTTTCTTTGTTCAGGGTTTTATATTGTTTCATTTACTTTCTGCTTTTAAAGCCTTTTCTGCCATTTCTCCATGGAGTCTTGGGCTGTCTTTGGAATTTTGATATATTACAAATGTCTGTGCTAATTACTATCGCTCAGGAGATAGTTTCTTCGAGTAAAGCAGAGAAGATATTGCCTCTGTCCCTAAAGACACATTGCTCTTGTCTCCTCCCCTAAGAGAGACAGCACAGCTCATCACAGAACACACCGGAAGCACTTAACGGGCTATCCAAACCCAATCATGTCTGAGCTCTGGGCTATGAAGCGCAGTTTAGCTGCTGCAGGCCCGTGCTTCATTCCTTGGAAAGGATCATTCCCCCAGGCCTGCGTCCAGAGGTGTCTACGCTCCAATGGAAATATTTCCCCAGAAAATTCCCCACTACGACAGCAACAAAGATGTAATCGCTTCCTTTTCTCACCCAGAGCCACAGACCTCCAGCGCTTCCCCAGAGCAGGCCTCTGCGCTGTCTGTGATAAAATGCAGGAACACAAAAACTGGGAAACAAACAAAACTTTTTTTTTCTTCTTCTTGAGCCCAAAATGATCACATCACGTTCTGTTCGGTTCACAGTCCGCTGCAGGTCGGCGCCACCCTTCCCTCCACCTGACCCAGTCCGTTCACCCTCACCCCGTGCCTGCACTGGCTGGACTCCAGGCAGGGCATGTTAGAAGTTGGAAGTGTGATATGCTCTCGACGACAGCACATATTTCCCGGCATCTGCACTAAATTCAAACCATTCTTCACAGCACTATTAGACACGACCAAAGGCACTTGTAGCCAGTAGGTGTCCTTTGATTGTATTTTTAGAATAGCCCATGAATAAAATAGAGTTGGATTGCCCAAAGAAAGCCAGTAACTGCATCTGACAGTTGGAATATCTGGAGAATTCCAACGTGTCACTTGGAGATTCATTCCGGCAATGTCACTGGAAGTAATGTGTTCTATTCTGATTCCCAACTTCCGATAACCCAGGAGTTGATTCAAGTGTTGAAAGATACAAGAAAGCAACCCCAAAGCCTAGTGCCATTGAGAGAACAAGCACTAGACGTGTGTGCATACACAAGCCCAGGCATGCAAATGCGTCCAGTGCCATTGGAGACCAGGAAAAACCACAGGAAGAAAAACCAGCTTCACGGCCTCATGCTGGATCTCCTCTGCCTACATCAGAGCCTTTACCAAGAACTCCAAGTCCCCCCTCCCGCTGTCTCCGTCAGTATTTAATTAATGTTCACTCACATTCCCACAACTCCTATTCCTCAAGTTCCATCGAGCCCCGCCCCCAGAGAATCAGAAACAGATTTGCACTCTCAGAAGCTGGCACTCTGGCCGCATTTAGTGGGAAGCAGCACTGGCAGTAATTGGAGTTTCATATCAAGGTAAATAAATGGCGAGATCATGAGAACACACTCCAGCGGGCCCTGTGCATCCTGGAACTGCTAACATCAGAGAAGCAAGTTTAGCATCAGGCCTCGGTGGAGCTGCGTTTGCTGTAAACAAACAACGTGAAGAAAGCCTCGCCTTTGTCATGTGTGACTCCCACTGAAGAGAAAATGAATATTCTGTTTCATATATTTGTTTCCAGAAGCTGTGGCTTCATTTATTTAGCAGGAAGCTTTTGCCTCCTCGGCACACAGACCCACGTCACGTGGCCAGCTTCTGGGCCTGCAACCTCTCCCAGCGGCAGCTTCTCATGCAAATTGTCCAACCGATTAAATGTGCTGGGGTATTAGCTTCCAAGTGAGTCCCTTTAAGGGCGGCTTGTCTTTCCCTTTTATCCACATGGAAGGTCGTGCTAGCCTCCTAGGACTAGTGAGCTTTCTCTGGGACAAGTTTTCTCAGCCTCGTCACCATCGGCACTTGTTGCTGGCTGGTGGACTGCGTTGTGGGATGGCGGTAGGCACAAGGACAACTCTACAAGTCATGTCTCACTGCATGGTCAAAGTTAATTCGGGTTCGCAGATGAAATTAAGATTGCTAACCAACTGACCTTGAAACAGAGAGATTCTCTAGGAGGACCTGGGTGGCCCAGGGACTTCCTAGGGCCCTGAGAAGTGAAGACGAAAGAGGTGAGATGCTGAGAAAGACAGCAGCGTTTCCAAATTGATCCACCGCCTCTGGCTTTGAATGCGGGCAAGGGACCACAAGCCAAGGAACATAGGCAACTTATTGAAGCTGGAAAGGCCTAAAGAATGGATTCTGTGGTAGAACTCCAAAAGAAGGCAGCCTGATGACATGCTGGATTTAGACATCCTCTGAGCTGCACATGC
This sequence comes from Peromyscus leucopus, assembly GCF_004664715.2. Taxonomy (NCBI): domain Eukaryota; kingdom Metazoa; phylum Chordata; class Mammalia; order Rodentia; family Cricetidae; genus Peromyscus; species Peromyscus leucopus. The sequence goes on along the minus strand of NC_051071.1, from coordinate 15,516,388 downwards.
ACTCTGACCAAGTAAATAGAAGTAAATCTGTATTGCTATAAACATGGCAATTTCTCATGGCGCTAACTGTTATAGCAGCTTTGTATTAAAAGGGAGTGTGGGGCTATCTCACATGCTGAGCTGCATCCATCCTCACATGTTTAGCTACATCCATCCCTGTAAGAGATGCCAGAAGGATTTCCCCCCAGTGGGAATCAATCAAACATGCCTCCAAATGCCTGGTGGTGGTGGTGGTGGTGGTGGTAGTAGTGGTGCACACCTTTAATCCCAGCACCTGGGAGGCAGAGGCAGGCAAATCTCTGTGAGTTCAAGGTCAGTCTGGTCTACAAAGTGAGTTCCAGGACAACCAAGGCTGCATAGTAAGACCTAGTCTCAAAAAAAAAAAAAGACTCCAGACATTGCCACGTCTCTCTCTGGTTGGCAAACTCACCTGAACTTGACCACTGTCCTCAGACTATTTTCATAATCATAGTCTATCAGGAGAGATGGCTCAGAGGTGAAGAGCACTGCTTGTTCTTCCAAAGGTCATGAGTTCAATTCCCAGCAACCACATGGTGCCTCACAACCATCTATAATGAGATCTGGTGCCCTCTTCTGGCCTGCAGGGATATGTGCAGACAGAACACTGTATCCGTAAGAAATAAATAAATAAATCTTAAAAAAAAAAAAAAAAAAAAAAAGAATTCTACCACTGGTAGGCCAAGTAGTTTCAAAACCCCAATGTTGTGCCTCCCAAAGAATTAGTTCTGAAGAAAAGAAAGAAAGAAAGAAATCTCCACACCAAATGTGGTGGTGTACCTGTAACACCAGCCCTCAGAAAGGCTGAGGCAAGAGGATCTCAAGTTTGAAACTAGATCAGGCTACATGTGGTGAGACCCTACCTCAAAAGGAAATCCTCACTGGCATTAGAAGAAAGCAAGCTCACTCTGCAGAAGGCAGGTGAGAAGGTATGAAAGATATAGGCTAAGACCAGACCAGTGCAGGGTTAGCCCACCCTGGGGGAGGGGGAAGGGGGGACCAGACCAGTGCAGGGTTAGCCCACCCGGGGGATGGGGGAGGGGGGACCAGACCAGTGCAGGGTTAGCCCACCCCAGGGGTGGGGGAGGGGGACCAGACCTGTGCAAGGTTAGCCCACCCCGGGGTGGGGTAGGAGGGAACAGACCAGTGCAGGGTTAACCCACCCCGGGGCTGGGGGGTACATAGTAAAAACAGCGCTGCTAAGGGGTTGACAGTACTTACGTAGCCTCCAAAACTATTAGCGGCTCCGTTGTGACCCCCGCCCCCCAGGCATGCTGGGACATTCTTCCCACAGCCTGCAGGTTTCTGTCGCCTGCACATCAGAGGTGGAGGAACAACAGAATTGATGGAGAACGGAGAAGCCATTGTTGGTGTTGGGAAGGCTTGAAGGGTCTTAAAGGTGATGGAGAGTGATAAGGAGGGCACACACATGTCAGAAACCTGCTCTTGGCCTGTCCAGTCCTAAGACCAATGAAGCCAGGGCTCACATCGTTACTGAGGCTGATCTTTTACTGTATTTTGGCAGTGCCAGGGACAGAATCCCACACCAAGCTACATTCATGGCCCTCACACTGCTTTACAAGCATACATATGTGGGCAAATGTTGGGGGTGGGGGGAGCCTGCTAGCATCTGTGCAATTGAGTGTGGAGGTCAGAGGTCAGCTTTGGGTGCCATTCCTTAGGTACTACCCACCTTGTTTTTTGAGACAGGATCTCTCAGTGGCCTGAAGGTCACCAAGTAGACCAGTCTGCCTGGTCAGCAAACTCTAGGGCTGCCTGTCTCTGTCTCTGCTGGAATCACAAAACGGGGACCTCTGAATCTGGCTTTTGCACATGAATTGTAGGAATCAACTTGGGTCTTCATGCTTGTGAAATGCTTTGGCTGTGCTTTACCCACTGAACCATTGTCCCTCTGCTGGCTGGTCCTGTGTCTGCTTGACGGGAGCTGGAGTGATCTGAAGGAGGGAATAGCAATTGAGGAAACACCTCCATAAGATCCAGCTGTCGGGCATTTTCTTAATTAGTGATTGATGGGGGAGGGCCCCGTCCATTGTGGGTGGTGCTATCCCTGGGCTGGTGGTCCTGGGTTCCATAAGAAAGCATGCTGAGCAAGCCAGTAAGCAGCATCCCTCCATGGCCTCTGCATCAGCTCCCGCCTCCAAGTTCCTGCCCTGTTTGAATTTCTGTCCTGACTTCCTTCGATGATGAACAGTGACATGGAAGTGTAAGCCAAATAAACCTTTTTCCTCCCCAACTTGCTTTTTGGTTATGGTATTTCATTGCAGCAATAGAAACCCTAACTAAGACATCCCTGGTCTGCTTCACACCACTTCTGATGGACACACACCCACACACACCAGGAGCAGGGCGTAGAGAGATCTTGGAAAACGTTTTTGAATAGGAGTTGACCATGAAAAGTGACAATGGTTCCTAAAGGCTGGTCTGTCCCCTTATCCGAGCCCCTGGGTCTGTTTCCCGTGCGTCAGCCCTAGGAGCTTTGAACAGTGTTGCTGGGTGTGCAGTCAAGATGTCTGGAGGAAATGCCCTCTGTTCTGACACTGACCACTGCTGATCCCCTGGCCTACAAGGCTTCTTTGATTTCCATTGTCCTTTTCTCACTACAGACAATGGTTTGCTGGAACTCGTTTGCAGCCCACCTACTCCAGGAGCTTTCCAATGACCCAGCGGCAGCGTTCGCTATCCCTAGGCAACCACCTCTTGGGGCCAAGCTGATGGGGCTGCTACGATTCCTGTTCCCCATACTTCTGACACAGGGTCCATCTCTCTAGAAAAAGGCCCCCATTAAAGCACAGTTCACCGCATGAACCGCAAATCCCAGACCTGCTTGGTGCCGCTTGGTAGGTTCAAGGGTTTAAGAGTGTTTCTTTTATTCATGGAAGATTCAGGAAGGAGCTGCAAAGGCAGGGAGAGGAAGCAACTGCCAGATAGACAGCCATCCTCCCTGCAATGGGCAATACGCAGGCATCCATAAAGGGCCATTCCATTCCCATGGATTCTTCTCCAGGCCTGCATGTCTGGCTCATTCTGCTATCATATTAAGCACGAGAAATCAATGCCAGGCCCTTTGCAGAGTCCAGTGTCAGGGATATTTCCTGCTATTCACCTGAGTTTCCCTTTCCTTAGCCTCCCCCACCCCCTTTGTCCTTCAAGAGGTAATTAGCCTCAGGGAAAGAGGACAGAAATGGAACAGTGCATCAGGAAAAGCATTTGGATAATGCTTTATTGATGTCATGTTTAACAACACCCCCCCCCCGCCCCGAAAAACCGAAGAGTAGTTATTTAAATTGGTATGTGATGGAGCCGTTTTATTATCTTACACCGAGCTGAACGAACGGAAGCCAAGCCGCTTCTATCACCCAGCTGGTAATTAAACAGAATAAAATGCCCCTCAGCCGCTGCAGGGGTGGCGGGCCCCACCGGAAACCCCTGTCGAGGGCTGGAAAGCCGGTCTGCCTCCAGGCTCGGTGCTACTCCATCAAGATGAGGTGTCCTCTGCAGCAGGGAATTCTGCCTTCAGTGGCAGAGTGGCAGGGAGGAGATCCCAGGCAGGAGCCACACAGCCTCCATCAGAAGCGGAGGGGGGGGGTCTGCTGGAATGGCTCAGGGCTTCGGCTCTGGAGCTTGTCAAGCTAAGGCAGCCAGTGCTTGGGCTTAGGCGGCTTCCACTGGGGCGGCTTCTGTATTCACCGAGAACACAAGGAAGAGAAGGGGAAGCCTGAGGCAAGACTACTGACCCCACTTTAAAAGCACACCCTGGCCGGCCGGTAGTGGCGCACGCCTTTAATCCCAGCACTTGGGAGGCAGAGGCAGGCGGATCTCTGTGAGTTCGAGGCCAGCCTGGGCTACCAAGTGAGTTCCAGGAACAAAGCTACATAGAGAAACCCTGTCTCGAGAAAAAAAAAAAAAGCACACCCTGAAACTTCTGTGGGGATGGACTGTGCATGACCAGCATGCCTAGGGAAAGAGACATGTAAAAGTTGAGTGGATTATTTGGGGTAACTTCATATTACTCCCTATGTGAAAATGAACAGTTACAGAAAAAAATTTTTTTTGGAAAGGACAGTACATAAGACATGGCTCCTTTCTTGAAAGTAGGTCGATATTTATAGAAGTAATTTGCTACAATTTGGAACCAAATACTTGCTCTAGGAAAGGTCCAACCAAATCCTTCCCCACCATTCACAATGATGAAGGAATCCAGGAGGGTCTGAGGAAAGGCAGGGTATCTGAGCTGAGCCTTTCGGTCTGATGAAGTACCCAAGCTGGGCATGCAGCTGGAGAGGCCCAGTGACACAGACAGACACAAAGCACATCTGGGGGGCAGTGCTCCCCATAGGCTGAAAGCTGAGAAGGAAAATGATCCTCCTGGATGAGTAGCTCGAGCAGCCTCAGCTACAGCAATGCATGGCGGCGCCACTGAAGCTCTTGAGTACCTACTGTACACTCGGTGAGTCTGACCAGCACACGCCAAAGTGGCCCCGTGGGTCATGCATCCCCTTGTGTGATCTCTGCTGCAGTTTGACATGACATGCTTCTAACCAAAGGAGAACGTTACAAGGGGTCAGATGTCGCTGCCTGATCTGGTTACATTCTGAGTTCCAGGAGCTGCTCTCAGGATCGAGTTCTATTTTGCTCGTAAGACTTCACCCTAGGTGGTGAAGAGGCAAGAGAGAGCTCAGTGGTTAAGAACACTTGTTGCTCTTGAAGAGGGCCTGGGTTTGGTTCCCAGCACCCACATGGCAGCTCACAACCCTCTGTAACTCCAGTTCCAGAGGATCCAACACCTTCTTCTAGCCTCTGTGGGCCCCAGGCATGCATGTGTTTTGAACGCATACATGCATGCCAAACACTCACTATGTAAAATCAAGCAAATGAATCTAAGAGGGGAGGATTTACTGAGGCTACATGAGAGAGTGCTGAGAATATTAAGATTTTATCTCCTCAGGAGCGAGGGTCTCTGCTGTTACCTCTGGAGTAAAAAGCAAGACCCAATGTGATAAGAGGATCGTGTAGTGTAGCAAGGACTGGGCCTCTGGGAGCCAGCCGTGGCCTCCAATCGATGTTAAGGAAAGAGGCAGATGAGTTCTGCCAATGGTTAAAGAAAGCAGATCCCTCCACATTCTGTGACTGACTTTCCTCCTCCTTCCCCGAGAGGAGCAGGTCCGGGAGGAAGGGTTGGCTTCTGGTTCACACCTTCAAAGGTTTCAGTCCACTCTAGCTGGGAGAGTGCGGTGGAGCGGACCACAGCCACCACCAGGCAGAGACAAGGGGAACCAGAAAAGAGGAGTAGCAGATACAGTCCTCGGGGACCTTCCTCCAATGCCCTACACCTACATTTCATCACCACCCCAAAATGCCTCAGATTATGAATCCATGCGGAGGTTGGTTAGGCCTTCCAAAAGGGGTAAGCGGTTGAGATCTAGCTGTCTATGGACATGTCCTCAAAGACACACACGGAACCACACTTCACCAATCCCTTGGCTGTTTCTCAATCCACACAACTTGACAATCAAAACTGATCAACACATCCAGGCAAGCCTTGGGCGAGACCACACCACAGCCAGAGCATCTGGAAACCCTGGGTAAGAATTGCCTGGGATCTTGGCCCACAGAAACAGGGAGCAGTGGTTTGGGGTTGTGAGTTGTTGTTTTATAGTTGTTATTGCTATTGTTGCTTTTCTAATTCTTTTTTCCACTTCCTATTTACATAACATTTTCATTAGTCTTTGAGAATGCCATGCATGCACACAATATCTTTTGGTCAAATTCACCCTGTATTCCTACCCCCCAACTTCTCTCGGATCCACTTCTCACCCACCACCCCATCTTGACTTTGAGTCCTCTTCTAAGTCCAATGTGTGCTACCCACATACTTAGGGGCATGGGGGCATCCACTGGCCACGGTCATCCTAGCAGGGGCCACACTAAAGAAACCTGACTCTCCCAGCAGCCATCAGCGGTTAATAGTTCCTCAGTAGAAGGAGGACTGAAGTGCTGACTTGATTGTTTGCTCTTGTGCAGGCAACCACAGCTGCTGTGAGTTCATGAGCTCCATCAATGGTCCCGTCATATCCAGATGTTCCACGATGGTCCTCCCTGATCCCTGTCTCTTCAAGTCTGTGTGCTCCCTCTCCCAAGATGGTCCCTGAGCCTTGGATTAAGGGGGCATGAAACATATTCTCATGGATACTGCACTTCACAGACACCCATCCTTCACACTTTGACCAGCTGTGAGTTTCTGCATTAACTACTGTCCACTGAACAAAGGAACTTCTCTGATAAGGGCTGAGAGCTGCCCTAATACAGAAACAGTGTTTTGTTGGTGGCAGTTATTTTTTAACTGACTACACTCATGGTAACATCATTCTGCACCAATACATGAGGGTAATTGATAGTGCAGAAGGTTAGCATTCAAGACCAGAGCAGGTAGGCCTGCCTCACAGAAAAGGCGTTTCTTTCTTGTTCCTTAGAATTGCAAGCCCCTTTTTAAATGAGCTAGCCTATATGGACAATGCTCAGGAAGAATTCTTGTGTAAGAACTAATGTCCTACAGGAATATGGGGAATTTGGTTCTGCAAGGTACATAGCAGACCTCAGACCTCCGATTCTATACTCGACCCTGACACCCAGTCGTGCAGTTTTAAGGTGAATTGCCACTGGCTGCTGCTCAATGAGGGTGTTGTTTCCTAGGTACAAGGTATTCTCAGCCCTTGCTTTTTTGAGTGGGAGGCAATGGCTCCCACCACCAGGCTTGCTCAGTGACAAGATTAGGACACATTGCATTCCAAGAACCACCACTGCAAGCCCTCCTCAACCTCTCTACACATTCTACGAGCTGTAGATGGAATTCAGCAAAAACAGGATCCACATCCCTCTAAAAACTGTCTCCCTCATGAAGCATGGTTGGGTCTCAATTCCTGTGGAAATGGCAAGTAGGAAACCGAGGGATGGGTGGACTCTTGTGAGAGTCTACAGTCCAGAGTACAAGAAATCATCCAAGTTGCCCAGCCTACCCTGAATACATTATGCAACTAGTCCACATGGAAAAGCAGAATTCAGGGAATGAATGCCTCATTCCCCTTAGCTGTTTAAACCAGCAACTATGTTCTTGGGATGGCAAGGCTCTCACAAATAAAGATTTAGCATCCTGCCTGGGAAAAAAATGTAAATGGACTGGGAATATAATGGACAATGTGTGGCCCACTCAACAAAAGATAATGTGCATGGAATTGGGGGAAAGCAAACCTCATTCCATCCACACATTCCATTCAGTTGTTCTAAAGTACACATTTTATCTATACATCTGTGTGTGTGTGTGTGTGTGTGTGTGTGTGTGCGCGTGCGTTTGAGAGCATTCACACGATGGGCTTGAAATTAATAATCAAATTTGCACATCATTTTAATTAAGTCCACATTTTTCCTGTCTCCCCAGCTGCTGGCCCGTTGTTTTGTGGAATATATCTGGCAGTCCTCAAAATTCTCCACACTCACCAGTCGTCTCAGTCCCTAGATACACCTGCTTTCTGCAGCTGGTCCCCAACAGGTGCAGCGGAAGCCTGGTTGATGGGCATTATAAACACCCTGCTGTTCAGCATCTGTGAGGTAACAAAGGGCCCAATTCTAACCTCAGTACGCCTTCCTTCAGGGCAAGTGAGAAACACCCTGTGTGAACCAAACATGCTGGTGGGCACCATCAGCCACCGCCTCACTCCAGGAAGAAATGCTCCGGGTCAAGCAGGCGTTAACAGCTGAGCCACCTTCCCAGTCATTAACAAAGGTCCCTTCTGAGAGCTGGCCCTGGTTGTTCCTGGTTTATCTCATCTTCCAAGCCCTCAGCTAGTGGCCTGGATGCTCGTCTCCACCCTAATGAGCAAGGCACAAATCTCCTCGTGGTCCCCCAGTTTGTGACCATTAGCCACCTGGTTTTGATTGGGGAGCCTGCAGACCAGTGCTTCCCATAGAACTTCCAAATGAGAAGCATATGGAAGCCACACATAATGTGAGAATTACCACACTGCCGTTCCTTGTTGATAGAGTGATAGATATTTCAAAGCAAGACATTCGGAATATTGTTCAGCATCTTTTGGGTTCAATTTGGATGTTGTTCCAAACCCTGGAGTTTGGAACAGGGTTCAGCTAATTTCTCCTGTGATGATCTGAAAAATCTCTCCCCTTTTCCTGATGGCATCTACATAATTAGTCCAGATATAAACATGGGTCTAAAACTGCGCTCCATGGCACCCAGGTTAATGGACTCATGCAATAAAGCAATAGGTTACGATAAGGAATTTCAATACAATTAAAACCATAAAGCTAATGATGATCTGTTTCAAATGAATCTCTAGATGGGAAAGAAGCATTAAAATCACTTCTTCATTAAACAGTGCTGGTTCTACTCACAGAGGTTCACAGAGGGCGTCAGTCATCTAACACATAAGCTGAGCTGGGACTAAACACGTAAAAACGGCCACCATGCCAGCTTTCCTGGCACTCACACCTTGTGCCAACACACTACTCCCCCTGCACCTGTGAGGTGAAGTTCAAGCTCCACTCCATTGGCATCCTCTGTGGCCTTCTCATCCACTCTCCAAGCTACTGTGTATAGCCCAGGCAGTGTACAGTCTGCATATAGTCCGTCAGTTACCTGACATGTGCCGAGATTGCATCAGGATGTCATATGATCCTTAGCAGCCAGGATACCTCGATTCTTGCTTGACAAACTCATCACACTGTGACTGTTAAAGGACCAGGGAGCATTGTGTGAGAGGCTGCATTTATCTCCATCCAGGATCCTTATTGATGCTCACTATAATGTCTAAAAAACAATCCCTAAGCCAACGAAACATAGATTTGGGGAACAAAACAGGTGTAACTCTACAACTAATGGTCTAGAACAGAATATCGAAGCATGGGCTTTCAAATCACTCAGCTCCACCCACTTCCTCGTTCCTTCACAAAGATCCACTGAGGTAAAGCGTCAGGTGGTGTTCTCACAGGAAGGAACCCATCCTGGCTCTTAGGGATAGTCTAAATGTTCTCCCAGGAATCTCCCTATTATAAATACTGGGGGGCAAGGCATGTATGACCATAGAAGGCCGAAGTTATAACCTGCTGTGGAAATGGCAGACAGAGAGGCTGACTAACCACATCATGTCATGCACACATTGTTCTTGAATTTGGTTGTAAATCAGAGGGACCAATGACCTTTCTAAAACTACTGATGACCAGACTCCATCCTCTGAGGATCTATGTGTCCCATTGGGTCATTTTTGTGTGTGTTAGAAAGCACAAATCCCCAAGATGAGGCTGCTGGCTCCCACACTCCCCAAAAGGAATGGCCTGAGTCTCTTTTCAAAGGCCGGTTCCGATGCTGGGGTGGAGCAATACGGCTGGACTTGGGTCATGGTCTCAATACAGTCTACCCCGTAATGTATTCGAATGTTTTCTTCTTGTTTGATATTTAGGTTCTGTTTTATAGTCTGATGTTATAAATAACAATGCACTGAACATCCTTGGGCATTCAATTTCTGAATAATTTACTTTATAATAGACTTATAAAAGAGAAATTACTGAGTCATAAAGGATGTGAGCTCTTTTTCAGTTCTTAATACATATTGCTAAATTGATTTCTGTAATGCTTATGCCAATTTATATTCCAAACAGCCAAGTCTGCAAATGTACCTCACTGTACCCTTACCAACACTGAAGAATATCTCTACTTTTGCCAATTTGATAGGTGGAAATGGTTCCTCATTTCAATTGGCATTTCTTTATTATAAAAGCAGAACTTTCAATGTTATGAGTCATTTATAATTCTGCAAATAGCCAATGTCCGCCGTTGGATCAGTCTTAAATTATTCCTTTGTCAAATGTTTTCAGTTGAAGTCTATCGTAGGTCCCCCACTCCCTTAGGAGACTACATTTCCAATTTCATAATTGAAGTCAGAGAGGAAAAATAAAAGCTTTTCAAAGAAGTTCATCTCTGGATTGTGAGAGCACCCTGGCACTCATATGAAGAGGGCGTGCCTACAACTGTAGTCACATGAAAAGGGCGTGTCTGCCCCTGTACTCACATGAAGAATCGTGCCCCTGCACTCACATGAAGAGTCATGTCTGCCCCTGCACTCACATGAAGAGTCGTGCCTGCTCCTGCACTCACATGAAGAGTCGTGTCTGCCCTGCACTCACATGAAGAGTCGTGGCTGCTCCTGCACTCACATGAAGAGTCGTGTGCTGCCCCTGCACTCACATGAAGAGTCGTGGCTGCTCCTTCAGGCAGAGGTTGGCCATATCATCAGAGTGCTAATCCGTTTTCTTCCATCGCATTTGTGTGTTTCGACTTACAGCAGAAAAAATAAGACAAACTCTGCTGTTTGTTCCTTGAGGCAAAGCTAGCTCTTTGTTTCGAAGTTTTACTTTCTTTTTAAGCAAGAAAGGATAAGTAATAGAAATAAAACTACCATCAACATTTTCCCACATCAGAGAGAAATAGCCACACAAAACCAGGGATATGTTGCAGGCAAACGTGTTTGTGAAGCACAGTCAAAACACTCAAACTGCTGAATTTTACTGTGAAAGCAGACAATAAAACTGAAATATTTAAATCTTTTCGGGACAACATAAACTTTGAGCACTAAATTCAACCTACATACTGTGGAACCTAAGTTAAATCAGAATTTATTAAGCACTTAGCATGTCAGTTTTTAGATCTATCTCAGGTATTCCTCAAAATAAGTCAAGTCATCCAAATTTATGATTTTAAATATTTGTTTTTAGTGCATGCATACATGCCCGTGTGTGTGTGTGTGTGTGTGTGTGTGTGAGAGAGAGAGAGAGAGAGAGAGAGAGAGAGAGAGAGAGAGAGAGAGAGAGAGAATGCAGGTGCCTTTGGAGGCCAGAGGTGTTAGATCCCTTAGAGCTAGGTTACAGGAGGTTGTGAGGCATCCATTGTGGGTGCTGGGAACCAAACTCAGGTCCTCTGAAAGAATAGTCTGTGCTCTGAACCACTGAGTCTTCATGCCAGCCCCCAAATTCATTACTTTAAAGATTCTTTTGTGGGTCTCAAGAATGTTCCACCACTGAACTGCATCCCCAAAGCTAAGCTTTGAAGGTAGCTTCACGCATTGTCAGTGAGAATGTGATAGAAACAATGGGTGTGTCACAATCCTTGTACTTTTGAACTAGCCATTTCCTGTCTAATGATTTCTCAGAAAGGAAAAAAACAGGAAAGGAGGGAGAGATGGATAGAAAACAAGGAAGGAAATGGAAGGGAAGGGATAGAGAGGGAGAGAAGGGGAAGAGAGGGAGGGGAGGGGAGGAAAGAGAAGAGGAAGGAAGGAAAGAGAAAGGAAGAGGAAGTGGGGAAGAAGAGGAGAGGGGAAGGAAGAGGAAGACAGAAGGGGAGGGGAGTGGGAGGGAGGGAGGGGAGGGGAAGGAAGGGAGGAGAGAAGTGAAAGGAAGTAAAGGCAGAGGAGGAACAGAAAGGAAAGGTGAAGGGAGGGGAGGTGCAGGGAGGGAGGTGCAGGGAGGGGAGGTGCAGGGAGGGGAGGTGCAGGGAGGGGAGGTGAAGGGAGGGGAGGTGAAGGGAGGGGAGGTGCAAGGGAGGGGAGGTGCAGGGAGGGGAGGTGAAAGGAGGGGAGGTGCAGGGAGGGGAGGTGCAGGGAGGGGAAGTGCAGGGAGGGGAGGTGAAGGGAGGGAGGTGCAGGGAGGGGAGGTGCAGGGAGGGGAGGTGCAGGGAGGGGAGGTGCAGGGAGGGGAGGTGCAGGGAGGGGAGGTGAAGGGAGGGGAGGTGCAGGGAGGGGAGGTGCAGGGAGGGGAGGTGCAGGGAGGGGAGGTGCAGGGAGGGGAGGTGCAGGGAGGGAGGTGCAGGGAGGGGAGGTGCAGGGAGGGAGGTGCAGGGAGGGGAGGTGCAGGGAGGGAGGTGAAGGAGGGGAGGTGCAGGGAGGGGAGGTGCAGGGAGGGGAGGTGCAGGGAGGGGAGGTGAAGGGAGGGGAGGTGCAGGGAGGGGGAGGTGAGGGAGGGGAGGGGGGGGGGGGGGGAGGGAGGGGGGAGGTGCAGGGAGGGGAGGTGCAGGGAGGGGAGGTGCAGGGAGGGGAGGTGAAGGGAGGGGAGGTGAAGGGAGGGGAGGTGAAGGGAGGGGAGGTGAAGGGAAGCCTATGCTTATGGAGAGTTTTAGGCACAGAGTTGTTGCTCCTGCACGTAGACAAAGAAGGAAACAGAAAGCAAGTTTGCTCAGTCATTTTTTATTCAGAACTACAGCTCTCTCCTTCCAGTCTTTTTTATTAAGAAAAGTTTTTTCATTCATTTTACACAACAATCAAAGATCCCTCTCTTCCCTCCTCCCGCCCCGGAAGTCTCCCCTCCCAACCCACCTCCCACTCCCCCCCACAAGAAGGCAAGGCTTTCCATGGGGAGGGGCGGCACATCCAGTAGAGGCAGGTCCAAGCCCTTCCCCCTGCCTCAAGGCTGCATGAGGTGTCCCATCATAGGTAATGAGCTCCAAAAAGGCCCCTCATGCACCAGGGATGGATTCTGATCCTACAGTCAGGAGGCCCCCCAAGCAGATCAGGCTACACAACTGTCTCTCCATGCAGAGGGCCTAGTCCAGTTCCATGCAGGCTCCACAGCCATTGATCCAACTTTCTGAGTTCCCATTAGTTTGGCTTGGTCGTCTCTGCAGGTTTCCCCATCATGATCCTGGTGCACTTGCTCACAGAATCCCTCCTCTCTCTCTCTCCTACTGGACTCCTGGAGTGCTGCCTGGTGTTTGGCTGTGGATCTCTGTATCTGCCTCCATCAGTCATTGGAGAAAAGCTCTGTGATGACAGTTAGGGTATTCACCGGTCTGATAACTGGGGTAAGTCAGTTCAGTTCAGGCACCCTCTCCACTATTTCTAGTAGTCTAAGCTGGGGTCATCCTTGGGGATTCCTGGCAACTTCCTCAGCACCGGGTTTCTCTCTATCCCCATGGTATATCCCTCCATCATGGTATTGCTCTCATTGCTTCCCCACTCCATCCTTGTCCCAGCTTGAACATCCCATTCCCTTATGTTCTCATCCCCCATCCCCTACCCTCCATTGGTGGGGTTAGTGAAAATCTTTTCCCATTCTATAAGGTGTCATTTTGTCTTATTTATTGTGTCCTTTGCCTTACAGATGCTTCTCAGTTTCAGGAGGTCCCATTTATTAATTGTTCTCAGTGTCTGTGCTACTGATGTTATATTTAAAAAGTGGTCTCCTGTGCCAATGCATTCAAGACTACTTCCTACTTTCTCTTCTATCAGGTTCAGTGTAACTGGCTTTATATTGAGGTCTTTGATCCACTTGGACTTGAGTATTGTGCATGGCGACAGATGTGGATCTATTTGCAATCTTCTACATGTTGACGTCCAGTTATGCCAGCACCATATGTTGAAGATACTTTCTTTTTTCCACTGTACAGTGTTGGCTTCCTTGTCAAAATCAGGTGTTCATATGTGTGCAGCTTAATGTCAGGTCTTCAATTTGATTCCATTGGTCCACATGTCGGTTTTTATGTCAATACCAAGCTGTTTTTATTACTATAGCTCTATAGTAGAGCTCGATGTCAGGGACGGTGATGCCTCCATAGGTGGCTTTGTTGTGCAGGATTCTTTTAGCTACCCTGGGTTTTCTGTTTTTCCAAATGAAGTTGAGTATTGTTCTTTCCAGGTCTGTGAAGAATTGTGTTGGGATTTTGATGGGGATTGCATTGAATCTGTAGATTGCTTTTGGTTAAGATTGCCATTTTTACTATGTTAATCCTTCTTATCCTATCCATGAACATGGGAGATCTTTCCATTTTCTGATATCTTCTTCAATTTCTTTCTTCAAGAACTTAAAGTTCTTGTCATACACATCTTTCATTTGCTTAGAGTTACACTAAGATATTTTATATAATTTGTGGCTATTGTAAAGGGTGATGTTTCTCTGATTTCTTTCTCAGCCTGTTTTATCATTTGTATATAGGAGGGCTACTGTTTTTTTTTTTTTATTTAATCTTGTATTCTGCCACCTTACTGAAGGTGTTTATTAGCTATAGGAGTTCCCTGGTAGAATTTTTGGAGTCACTTATGTATACTATCATACCATCTGCAAATAGTGAAAGTTTGACTTCTTCCTTTCCAATTTGTATCCCTTTGATCTCCTTTTGTTGTCTTATTGCTCTAGCTAGAACTTCAATTACTATATAGAATAAATATGGGGAGAGCGGACAGCCTTGTCTTGTTCCTGATTTAGTGGAATTGCTTTGAGTTTCTCTCCATTTAATTTGATGTTGGCTGTTGGCTTGCTATAAATTGCCTTTATTATCTTTAGATATGTTCCTTGTATTCCTGATCTCTCCAAGACCTTTATCATGAAGGGTTGTCAGATTTTGCCAAAGGCCTTTTCAGCATCTAATGAAAGGATCATGTGGGTTTTTTTTCTTTCGGTTTGTTTATATGGTGTATAGATTTTCATATGTTGAACCATCCTTGCATCACTGGGATGAAGCCTACTTGATCATGGTGGACATTTTTTTTTTTTTTTTTTTTTTTTTTTTGGTTTTTTGAGACAGGGTTTCTCTGTGTAGCTTTGTGCCTTTCCTGGAACTCACTTGGTAGCCCAGGCTGGCCTCAAACTCACAGAGATCCACCTGCCTCTGCCTCCCGAGTGCTGGGATTAAAGGCGTGCGCCGCCACCACCGCCCAGCTGGTGGACAATTTTTTGATGTGTTTTTGGAGTCAGTTTGCCAATATTTTATTGAGTTTTTCTGCATCAACATTCATGAGAGAGATTGACCTGTAATTCTCTTTCTTTGTTGCATCTTTGTGTGGCTTGGGAATCAGAGTAACTATAGCCTCATAAAAGGAGTTTGATAACATTCCTTCTGTTTCTATTGTGTGGAACAATTTGAAGATTATTGGTATTAGCTCTTCTTTGAAAATCTTGTAGAATTCTGTGTTGAAACCATCTGGTCCTGGGCTTTTTTTGGTTGGGAGACTTTTAATGACTGTTTCTATTTCCTTAGGGGTTATTGGTCTATTTAAATTGTTTATCTGGTCTTGATTTAACTTTGGTATGTGGTACCTATCCAGAAAGTTGTCCATTTCTTTTATATTTTCCAATTTTGTGGAGTACAGGTTTTTGAAATATGACCTGATGATTCTCTGGATTTCCTCACTGTCTGTTGTTATGTCTCCCTTTTCATTTCTGATTTTGTTAATTTGGATGCTCTCTCTCTGTCTGTCTTTTGGTTAGTTTGGATAAGGGCTTGTCTATCTTGTTGATTTTCTCAAAGAACCAACTCTTTGTTTCATTGATTTTGTATATTATTCTCTTTGTTTCTATTTTATTGATTCCAGCTCTCAATTTGATTATTTCCTGGTGTCTATTCCTCCTGGGTAACTTTGCTTCTTTTTGTTCTAAAACTTTTAGGTGTGCTGTTAAGTCACTGGTATGAGATTTCTCCAACTTCTTTATGTGGGCATTTAGTGCTATGAATTTTCCTCTTAGCACTGCTTTCATGGTGTCCCATAAGTTTGGGTATGTAGTACATTCATTTTCATTGAATTCTAGGAAGTCTTTAATTTCTTTATTTCTTTCTTGACCCATTGGTGATTCAGTTGAGCATTATTCAGTTTCCATGAAATTGTAGGCTTTCTGTAATTTGTGTTGTTGTTGAAATCTAACTTTAAGCCATGGTGGTCATACAGAATACAGGAGGTTATTTCAATTTTTTTTGTATCTGTTGAGATTTGCTTTGTGACCAAGAAGGTGGTTGATTTTAGAGAAGGTTCCATGGGGTGCTGAGAAGAAGGTATTTTCTTTTTTAAGTCCATTTGGGTCATAACGTCTGTTAGGTCCCTTATTTCTCTGTTAAGTTTCAATCTGGCAGATCTGTCCAGTGGTGAGAGTGGGGTGTTGAAGTCTCCCACTATTTATATGTGGGATTTGATTGTGATTTAAGCTTTAGTTATGTTTCTTTTACATATATGGGTGCCTTTGTATTTGGGGCATAAATGTTCAGAAATGAAACTTCATCTTGGTAGATCTTTTGCGATGAATATGAAATGTCCTCCTCCATCTCTTTTGATTGACTTTAGTTTGAATTCTATTTTGTTAGATATTAGGATAGCTACACCAGCTTGCTTCTTAAGTCCATTTGATTGGAAAGTCTTTTCCAAGGCTTTTACTCTGAGGTAGTATCTGTCTTTGAAGTTAAGGTGTTTTTCTTGTATGCAGCAGAAGTATGGGTCCTGATTTTGTATCCATTCTGTTAGCCTGTGTCATTTTATAGGTGAATTAAGTCCATTGATATTAAGGGATATTAGTGACCAGTGATTGTTCATTCCTGTTATCTTTTGGTGGCAGTGTGTGTGTGTGTGTGTGTGTGTGTTGTGTGTGTGTGTGTGTTTCTCTTCTTTGGGATTTACTGCTGTGGGGTTATCTACTGCCTGTGTTTTCGTGGGTGTATCTGACTTCCCTAGGTTGGAATTTTCCTTCTAGGGCTTTCTGTAGGGCTGGATTTGTGGATAGGTATTATTTAAATCTGGTTTTGTCTTGGAATGTCTTGTTCACTCCATCTATGGTGATTAAAAGTTTTGCTGGGTATGTTAGTCTAGGCTGGCATCCATGGTCTCTTAGTGTCTACATTACATCTGTTCAGGTCCTTCTGGCTTTCAAAGTCTCCATTGAGGAATCAGGTGTTATTCTGATTTCTGGCTTAAAGGTCTGCCTTTAAAATTCACTTGGCCTTTTCCCTTTGCTGCTCTTAATATTCTTTCTTTATTCTGTATGCTTAGTGGTTTAATTATTATGTAGCAAGGGGATTTTTTAGGGGTCTAGTCTATTTGGTGTTCTATAAGCTTCTTGTATCTTCATAGGTATTTCCTTCTTTAAGTTGGAAAGATTTTTTCTATGATTTTGCTGAATATATTTTCTGTGCCTTTGAGTTGGTATTCTTGTCCTTCTTCTATTCCTTTGGTCCTTTTCATGGTGTCCAGATTTCCTGGACATTTTGTGTTATGGCTTTTTTTGGCTTTGGTGCTTTCTTTGACTGACAAATCTATTTCCTCTATTGTATCCTCTACACCAGAGATTCTCTCTTCCATCTCTTATATTCTGTTGGTTATGCTTGCATCTGTGTTTCCTGTTCATTTACTCAGATTTTCTATTTCCAGCATTCCTCTGTTTGTGTCTTCTTCATTGTTTCTGTTTCACTTTTCATGTCTTGAACTGTTTCCTTCACATGTTTAATTGCTTTTCCATGGTTTTCTTGGCTTTCTTTTAAGGATTTATTGATTTCTTCCAATTTTTTATTTGTCTTTTCCTCAATTTCTTTAGTGATTTCTTCTAATTTTTTGTCTTTTCCTCATTTCCTCTTTAAAGGTCTCTAGCATCTTCATGAACTTATTTTTAAGGTTGCTTTCTTCTGCTTCTTCTACATTGTGATGTTCAGGTCTTGCTGTTGTAGAAGGTCTAGGTTCTGATGATGCCATATTGCTCTTTATGTTGTTGTATGTATTTTTGCACTGGCAACTACTCATCTCTTCCTCCAATAGGTGCAAGAGGTGCCTGTGTCTGAGTGAGCTGCTATTGGTCCAACCTGTGCTTGCTGTGTCTGTGTCTCAGGGGGCCCCTCTGGGTCCAGTTTTAGCTCTTGATCTAATTGGAGCTGGAAGATTCTGTATCTCAGGGAGCTGCTCTTGGTCCAATTCAAGCTATCTGATTCTGTGGCTCAGGGAGCCACTCTTGGTCTTATCAGGACTCTTGGTCCAGTCAGAAACTGATGTGTTCTGTGTCTCAGGAAGCCTCTCTTGGTCCAATGGGAGCTGGCAGATTTATGTCTCAGGAAGTTACTGGGGTCACAGGCAGATGGGTATTGGGGTAGGGCATGGGTCTTGTAGATTGCAGGGTCCAATGTGGGGTTTTAGGGGGAGCTGCCTGCAGGAGGTTTCCCTGCTTGCTGGCAACTGGGGCAGAGTAGGGTAGGGGTTCCCAGGAATGGCTGTGCCCCAGGGCCTGGGTTCTAGAGCTTACTAGAAATTATAATCACAGCTGTACAAAGTAAAAGGCCAATCAGATTTTTAAAAAGAAGAAGAAATAGAAATAAAGCAAAGAAATAGAAATAAATAAATAAAGATGTCCTTGGCCTGGCAAGGACATCTGTGCATCCACAGTCCCCCGTTTTCTAGATTTACTGTCTGGAGCTCCTGGGTCTATGGGTTCTTTGCAGCCTCACTATTTCCATTCCATTCTTCCCCCATTTAAACAGAATAATTCTTTAAAAACTTATTTATTCACGTCACTCACCTGCTTCAGCCTCCAGTGACTTGTTACTCGCCTCAAAACACAGCCCAAAGCCCCCATCCCTGCCGATGGAGCACCTACGCCTTCTGCTGCTCAATTCTCCTGCCATGCTCAGTGCTGCTTCTCACACACGCCACGTCCACCTGAAAACTTAGGACCGTAAGGCGCTGATCTCAGTCCTTTTGTGTATAGCTCCTTGTTAACTCAGCCCACAGATGTGATCTTGCTGACTTTGGAGAAGGACGCAGGAGGCCACAAGTCAAACAGAAAGACAAGGAAATGGGCTCTCTTCATGACGTGGACTATCACTTCAGACTAGATCAGGACTTCTTAAAGCTTTTCCTACTTACAGCCACTTTCACCTGAGAAATGTTTATGTAACTCTAGGTATATAGATGGATAATAAAGGTAAACAAATCAAACATATACTGACAACAAATCATAAAGAAATTTATTTTTGAAACAATTCATTGATGTGCATGTAATTTTACCATTTATTAAAGTTGAACCCAAATCTGAATGTCAATGACGTGGGTGTGCTTGTTTATATTTATATTCCAGAACTAAACCTTGGCTGAATATTTGATACTGCTGAATGTAAAGTATCTTCAACATTTTTCAAAGCAGATCAATATTTTGATTTTATGATCATCAGTGTGGAGAACACTTTTCACATAAATACATTGCTCAAAATAGCGAAGGTATATCTAGGGCCATTTCAGAAGGTTTTGGAAAATCTTTCTTAACATCAAGTCAAAAATTAGTTTAATAATTTTTTATGAAGCATAAGTGACAAATTCAACAGAGTAATTTTTAAAAGCAAACACTCTAACACAATACAATCCAAAGATATATTAATCTGATGCTCACATACCAAGTAATAACAGTAGGAAAACATCTAAAATCTTTGTTTCTGTAATCAAACTGTGATGTTTCTCTAAGAACAGTCAAAAACACTGCCGTTTGTAAAGCACAGTAGTCATGAATGGGAGAAGAGGTGTTTCAGGCAGTGTTTGTCAGCTTTTTATGGTGTGAGGACATACACAATGCAAAGTGAAGCTGCTGTGTGTTTAGAATGAGGCCAGGAGTAAAGTCACATGATACAACACAAGCAAGCATGCCTTCAACACCTTACCTTCACTACACTTTTGATCTTGAGTATTTTAGTCATTGCATGTTCAGAGATCTTTTACTATTGCCAAATGTTTTATTATCCCTACATTTTGCTAAGCAACCCCAGGTGGGGGTCACACCCACAGTTTAAGAAAGTTGATATCACTGTGGATATTGCTCTATATAAAATAAAACACTGATGGCAGGACTAGGAGAAGTATAGGGGACAAGGAGAGAGGAGAAGGGAAACAGGAAGAAGGAGAGAGACACTGCAGCACACAGGACAGCAGATGTAAGAGCAGTAACACAGCCATGCAAGTATAATTATAGAAATTAATTAAGATATAAGAACAGTAGCAAAAAGCTGCACAGCAACAGTTATAAGTGAATAACGTCTGAGTGATTATTATACGGGATGGGACTGCAGGTTGGGAATGGAGAGAAGCCCTCCAGCAACATAGATCATGGGCCAATAAACTACAGCCCTCAGGTCAATTCTAGCCTGGTTTTGTAAAGTTCCCGAGGAACATAGGCCACCTATTCATTTATGTTTTGTGGTTGTGTTTCCTTTCCTGGGCAGACAAATAAATATCTATTCACCCTAAACAGAGCATCAGTGGCAGCCCAAAGGAACAATTTTGCCAAAGTCCAATTTGGTGAAACAATGAGTTTATGGGGCTTACTCGGAGGAACATGGGTGAGGGGCTATTTACAGGAATGAGGGTGACCCTCCCAACATTTACATCACCGCCAAGTCCTCCTTGCCATGGATGACCTCATGGAAGCCGCAAAATGGAGTCCCACCTTCATTTATCTTCACACCTTCCATATGTTGGTGTGTCTCCCAAGATCACATGTATCTGAGGGGCAGGAGGAATGGTGAGCAGACGCTCAGGAGAGTATCTTATGGCTCGTCTCCCTCTTCTGCTAGGGACAGTTCATGGCCCCATTGCCATCACTGTAGACCAAGACATCATTGTATTGCTTTACTTGTGTCCTTGCTGTGACTACAGGACCAAGGTCATCTCTGCCTGGTGATGGTGATGGAGTTAAAAACAGGAAAAGGCCATCCCTCAGCAACTGCCTATGCTGCTTTGCTACTACCAGTGGCTGGGCTGAGTAGTAGCACACACATTTCATAGCACGAAAAGGCCAGACGTGCTTGTGGTCTAGACCTAGCACTTGACAAAGAAGGTTTGCCAATCCTTCCAGAGTCCCTGGAGCAGCCCCATAGAAGCCCTTCAGCAGGAAGTGTTCACAAGGCCACGGAGACATCTGATGGTCCTCTGTGCAGCCACCATAAGAGGGGCATGCCTGTCTTTTCTCCTGGAGTTCCTCTTGTGACTCGTCTCTTCTAACCTGCTCAGTGGGGGTGAAGCATACACCAATAACCCAAAGAAATCCAGCTGTGGCAGGCGAGGATGCTTGCTTCTGAGTGAGCTGTACCTCCTGGGAGCTGCCTCAGTTGATCCCCTTCTTCTAACTCAGAAGTCCCCAACTCTTTCTACCATGTTTCTGAAAAGATCAGATTACACTAATAAATTTTCCACTGTCTATCAATCATGGTGCTCGGCTGCTTTCACTCACAGAATCTTCGCCCTTTTTGACTTCAGAAAAGAAGAAAGAGGAACAACTTTGAACTCAGGAGTTCTTCTACAGCTCACACTTCATAGTGGATGTCGCAAGTCGCCAAGAAGTTACTGCCTTAGAAGTGAGTTTTGTTAAAAGAGAAATCTGTATCTCTCCCACTCATAAGATATCTTTGCTCATATCAAGAGCAAAACTCCAGAGACTAAACAGAGAATTTCACTGTAAGCCACCATGAACGAGGGACAGAACGTGACATGGCGATCCCTGCCCTACAGGTGAGGGAAGATGACATTCTGTCCATCAGCTCACCTCCCAGAGGCTGGCTCTGGAAAAGGAAGATAGGTGACGAAATTCCAAATAGGTTGAGTGAAGATGCAAGCACCATGTAGACTGGGGCTTTCACTTCTCCCTCCCTCCACTGTTCCATGTCCACACGCATGTGAACACACTCATAGTTCGATAACTGAGGAGTAGCACTTGCAGAGGGAAGGCTCCAGTACTCGGGTCAAAGTTAACAGTCTCCTATTTTCTCACAGGCTACACCTTGGATGGGGATATCTAGACACACAGGGCCCTAGCAGGGATTAGTGTTCAATAAGGAGGCATCAGCCATAGAGCAGGAGGATGCCATAGCAAGTTCTCTGACAGGGCTGTCCCCTAAGCCCCAGAAGCCCTCCCATAGTGAGAGACAGAGTGGACGATGCTCATGTGAGGCAGCCTCTGCTTGTGCTCAGACCTAGCCTGACAGTCTCAAATGCCCCAGTCAAGACCCCTTGGTAGCTGAAGCCAACATCCAAAGAGGAGGTGAGATGGGTTGGACCTCAACAAGAAGTCAACCGAGGCCTGAAAAGGACATGTGAGTGCAAAGTAAGCCCGTGTCTACCACGGCAGGGCTCCCTGGGGAGAAGTCAGGGCCAGAGAGGAGCCAAGGACTAAGCCCACAGCAAGTCAACATAAGAAATTGTGTCAAGCCAGAACAGACTAACCTAAGCAAACGAACAAGTATTACTTCTCTTGAGTTTCCCTGTGTGAAGAGGGATCTCAGAGCAAACCAATACCGATTCATACAGTGCAGTGTCCATGTTTTCAGTACAACCTGAGTGTGGCTTCTCAACATTCTTGCTTCTTAGTCCTTTTCCAGCTGTACATATGGGCTTCAGTGCTCTTCAGTATGCATAGAAGGACAGAGCCCCCTCCCCATGCCTGCAGAGAGGAGAAAGGCGGTGCCAATCAAGGCAAAGGTGAGGAGCAAGCAGGTCTTGTGTTCAGGTCTGACTGCACTGGAAGTTGGAGGGAGGTTGTCATTTACTTTTCTGTTGCTGTGATAAGACACTGAGACTAAAGCAACTTAAGCAAAAAGGGGTTTATTGGGCCTATGTTGGTTTGAATGAGAATGCCACCCCCACAGGCACATATGTTTGAATGTTTGGTTCCCAGTTGGTGGAACTGTTTAGGAAGGATTAGGAGGTGTGGCCTTGTTGGAGAAGGTGTGTCACTGGGTGTGGGTTTGAGGTTTCAAAAGCCCATTCCAGACCCAGTCTAACTTTCTGCCTTGGATTCGTGGATCAGATGTAAACTCTCAGCTACTACTCCAGTGCCGTGTCCACCTGCCTGTTGCCATGCTTCCCATCCAGATAATCATGGACTAACCTTCTGAAATGTAAGCAAGCCCCCAATTCAATGTTTTCTTTTATAAGCTCTCTTGGTCATAGTGCTGTCTTGGTCATGGTGTCTCTTCACAACAATAGAATAGTAACTAAGACAGGGACTTAGAGTTTCAGAGATGAGTCCATGACCATTATGGTGGGAAACATGGCAGCAGGCAAGCCATGACCATCATGATGGGAAACATGGCAACAGGCATGATGCTAGAACAGCAGCTGAGAGCTTGCATCCTTATCTACAAGTAGGAGACAGAACAAACTAACTGGAAATGGCTTGGGCTTTTTTGAAACCTCAAAGCCCACGCCCAGTGACACACTTCGCCCAATAAGGCCACACCTCTTAATCCTTACCAAACAACTCCATTAACTGGGGCCCAAGCATTCAGTTATATGATCCTATGTGGGTCGTTCTCATTCAAAGCACACGGGGGCCAAAGGCCCTGGGCAGCAGTGTCTCCCTATCGCTTGCCCACAGCCCAGCAGCCAGCAGAGCGGCCATCCTCTGTCCTCACTGACCTTTACTTCTAAGCACTCTTCCAAATGGAGTGCCTTGTTCTGTAGCTCCTCTATTTCAAACCAAATAGTGCTCCGTCCTCACTTGGCCACTGGCAGGCTTCAGGGTACAATTACATCCTCCACCATACAACCCGGGCTGGGGCTCCAAGTCCCCTCCCCCAGAGAGGCAGAGCAGTGTGAGGACAGAGGCCTGTGGCTGTACAGTTACAGGGCTCCTCCAAAACTGGAATTCATTATTGCTACTTTCTCCTCTGTCCCTCTTAGATCTGCAAAGTGTGGGTCACAGTGACTTTGTTTTTCTTGGCTCACCACATATTGAAACCATTCTTGCACGTCGATGCTGAACGTCTATCTCGGCCAAGTCCTTGTGAAAAGTACTTAGTGTGCAATACAACCGAGCGAGTTTCTAAAGTTAAATGTCTTGGGGTATTTTATCTTTTCAAGTGCATACCAAAAGCAATTAAGTCCCAACTATGGGGTATGGCCCTTGCCAGTTTCCGTTCTTGACACATATGTGTCTGGGTTTACAAGTTCAAAGGCCTCTTAAAGGATCCGATCTCTAGCTTCAGTTTTCTCCCCGTGAGTGAGAAGCTCTGCCGCGTCCCTGCTTAAACCATCTGCAAGGAAGTCTGCGGCACGGGGCTCCTGCCCAAGACATCTCTCATGTGGCCAGAAGAGCCAAGCCAGAGCCCTCTACCACCCTGCACCCCTCCAGGGCAGGCCACAGGGATACCACAACAGGGTGGAAGGCTGAAAATAAAACTACAGGGCTCTGAGCAACGGAGAAGGATAGCAGTCCTGAGCCAAAAGATATGACTCAGCATGCTGTGACTACACACCCAGCCACGCTGTGTTCCCGGGGCCTCCCCCTGCTGCCTGCTCCCTTCATTCTCCCCAGCCTGGTTCTTTTGCCTCCGTTCCCCTGGCTGCAGAGACCCAGGGTCCCTGGGGCTTCTCACAGCTCTTCCCTTTCCTGCTTATTCCCGTGAGCTCCACGCAGCCTTTCTTCCGCTTCTTCCCCCTCAGTCCTGGAGAAATGTTCTGTGGAGTTGACACAGCTAACCCAGTACTATGAGCCCAGAAATCCTGTCACAAGTTTCAGCCTTTCCCCAAACCCTAAGTTTACTTTTCAATGCCAATTACAAAATTGCAGTTCAGTCTCATTTGTGGAGTCCATAATTAGAAACCCATCGACTTACCCAAGTTTATTTATAATCCCAGGCAGTTCCGTGGAAGCTACTCAGAGCCACGGGCAGAGCCACAAGGCACCGGACATTCTCATTGCTCACACTTGCCACTGAACTGGCACCGGGAAACACTGCAGTATTTCTCTAGCCAGATTACTATAAGCAAGTATCCTTCATGATGTCTACTTATTATCACTTTTTTGCCTTTTTGTGCTTTTTTGTTGGTGATTTTGCTGTATAAAATGGCCCTGGGACAAGGTTGATGAGTAAGTGCTGAGTTGCACAGGAGGAAGTTATTCTGGAGATCCCTCACACAGAAGCATAGCTTTAGATAACAGTAGCTCAGTGTACGTTTCAAAGAGCTAAAAATAAGTAGTTTGAGAGTTTCCAACATGAAGAAATAATAAATGTTTGAAGAGATATGTTTAACATGACTTTATATCACACAATATTTATGTGTGTATATGTATGTGTATATATATAGAAATATATTGAATCACTAATATATAATTTTTATGTACTAGTTAAAAACAAATGTAACAAACAAAGAAAAATAAGCAAACAAATTAAAATGGCTAGCAAGACGTCAGCATGCCTGATGCCCCATGTTTCAGGCAGTTGTGATGTACTCCATGCAAGGTGAGCACCCAGCTGCATCCAGTGGTTGTGGTTCTCTTAAACATGCAGCCAATGGCAGCTGTCTTAGTTAGGGTTTCTATTGCTGTGAAGAGAAACCATGACCATGGCAACTCTTATAAAGGAAAATATTTCATTGGGGTAGCTTACAGTTTCAGAGGTTTAGTCCATTATCATCATGGCAAGACATGGTGGCATGTAGGCAGACATGGTGCTGGAGAAGGAGCTGAGAGTTCTACATCTTGATCCACAGGCAACAGGAAGTGAGCTGTCTCTATAATGAGCACAGCTTGAGCATAGGAGACCTCAAGCCTGCCCCCACAGTCACACACTTCCTCCAACAAAGCTATACCTACTCCAACATAGCCATACCTCCTAATAGTGCCACTGCCTATGAGCTTATGGGGGCCAGTTACATTCAAACTACCACAGTAGCTCACCATCAATTTCACTAAAGAATGTGCCCTCAAGGAGAAAGACACAAAGTATGGGGCCCAGGGAGATGGCTCAGCAGTTAAAGGCACTTGCTGCCAAGCCTGATGGCCTGAGTTTGATCCTTGGAACACACATTGTGGAAGGAAGGAACTGACTCCTGAAAAGTGTTCTGTGACTTCCACACATGCATCATAGCATATGCACAGAGAGAGAGAGAGAGAGAGAGAGAGAGAGAGAGAGGAGAGAGAGAGAGAGAGAGATGATTGGTCAGTCGATAAATAAAAGTAAAAAATTAAGGTTATGGATCCATCAGTTGACAAAATCATGACCAGAGGGTCGCAGGAACCTACCCTTGTATTTCCCATAGAGCAGATGGATCTGTGTTCACTACTTCAGCATTCTCGGTGGCTTTATAGGACATAACTACCATGAATAGTAAAGATTGGCAGTAAATACAATGAAGAATCGAGCCAAGATTTTCCATGTTGTGCACACTGGGAGAGAGCATCTTCCTCCTTTTACAGACGTGCAGTTCACAGTCTTGTTTCATCACTCCCTCTGATGTCAACCTCCAGAGTTTCCCAGCTCCTAGCCGGGCTGCTCCCTGCCCGCCTGTGTCCGCCCATGCCGTGTGAACAGCCTCAGGTCCTACATCAAAGTCTTCCCCTCTCCTGCCAACACCCAGTCCTACCCCTTCTGAAGCCTCTGCTTTACCCTGAAGTAAAGCAAGTGTGGGCTCCAGCTCAGCCCTCTTACCTTTTCTTTGTGGATTCCTGTTTCCCTGGCCCCAGTCCTCCTTGGTGTGTGAGTTGCCCATTTCCTCCCTAAGTCCACAATTTTAGAGTGTTTGCACTCATGCTTCTATTAAATGAATTGTCAAGACTCCGTGGAAATGCTCACTGTCTAGTCGGGATTCTGTTGCTGTAATAAACCCATGACCACAAGCAAGTTGGAGAGAAAGGGTTTATTTCAATGTGCAGCTTACAGTCTATCGTAAAGAGAAATCAAGGCAGGAACCTGGAGGCAGGAACCTGGAGGCAGGAACTGAAGCAAAAGTCATGAGAAAAGTCTAGTTCCTGACTTGCTCCTATGGCCTACTCAGTTTGCTTTTTCTAGCACCCAAGGTCCCCTTTCCAATGGTGACACCATCCACAGTAGACTCAGTGCTTTCACATCAGTCATCAATCCAAAAAATGCCCCACAAATTGCCTATAGGTCAATCAGATGGGGGCATTTTCTCAACTGAGATTCTTTGTGTCACGTTAACAAAAACCTAACCAGCACACTCATTGACTCAAACCTTCCTATTCCATGCACATCTTCAATTTTCCCTATCATACGCCAGGTCAGACAAAGGCATCACCATAGGCATGCTCACTGCCCCCCAGAACACACCCATCTCACTTGAAGACTCAAAGACCTTGCATGTGTAGATGTTCCCATCAGTCTATTCCCTGGCCAGAAGGAGATGACTGTGATTGGTTAAGACACTTCACAATCTCATCTCCATCCAAACTGTGTATTGTGACTAGTTACTGTGTGGCTCCAAGTGACCAGGACAACCTCTATACTCCTCCCCTGGTGAGTCACTCCTCATCTCTGGCAGTGACACCTTCTGGAGTAAGATGATGATTTAAATGTCAGCTCTTCCAGCAAATCCTTGGAAAGGAACTCATTGTGATCTAAAAATAGCCATTGTGTGACCCCAGGGAATTAAAGGATCCAGACACTGAGTTTCAATGACTGTTCCATGACAAGATTAAGAGAAACTCACAGTGGTAGAACCCACCCCCACCACCAAGGAAACCACAGCAAGAGCTCACATGATCTTTAACCCGCCCTCCAACTCCAACTGCAACTCACAGGAGATGTAGAGGACAGAGGGACACTTCCGACTGTACCACTGAGATGCAACCAGCTAATGCCAGACTATGCTTTGGGCCAGAGAACTGAATTCCTACAAATGGTTAACCATGAAGGGGAAAAAAAGAAATGAAGAAAGCTTACAGATTCAGTGAGAATTGAATCATAACAACCAATTGCAATGTGTGGGGCTTCTGTGGACTCTAATTTAATAAACTGTTAAAAGTAAGATATGGATGAGATAATTAGAAAACTAAGTACTACCTGAACATTCAACAATATAAACAGAGTATTGTTAATTGTCTTAAGCATAATGACATTATAAGTATCTTTCAAAGAAAACAGACCTTATCTTTTTTGAAGACATATTTTTGTGAACCTTTTTTCTTAGCATGCAAAGGACTAGGCTGTATAGTCTTTACAGGGATTCACACAAACACATTTGTTGCTGAAATGATACAGTGGTGGGAAATGCACTTCATGGGAACGTAGGGCTGGGAGAGAGGAGGGTAAAATTGGCAGAGGTTTTGCTGGTCGCTGCTGAGTGAAGGCAGATGGTGTGCACATCGGGCCATTCTGTCTGCTCCTGTGCATATTCAAAATTCTCCAAAACAAGAAGATAACGCAAGCATATGGGACGCCATTCTCCCACTTCCTAGCCGCACCGTCTTTCCCAGTTCCTCAGCCTCTCTGAACTCCTTCCATGAACAATAAGTACTGCCTGTTAGTGTCCTGATAAGAACACAAATTAAGATGCATAAAGCACAAAACAAAGGGTCAGTGTTGGTTCCGTTTTTAAAGATTCATCTTTATTCTCATTTATTTATGTGTGTGTGTATACGCATGTCCATGTACAGGCACCCACAGCGATCAGAACAGGGTGTTGGATCCCTTGGAGCTTGAGTTCAGGCTGTTGGGAGCTGCCTCGCATGGGTACTAGGAACTGAACTCAGGCTCTCTGCAATAACAGTAAGTGCTCCTAACGGCTGGGTCACCTCTCCACCCTCTCGTGACTTTTTTCTATTGCTGTGGTAGGTTGATATGACCAAGGCAACTGATAGAGGGGAGGATTTACTTGGCTTACAGTTCCAGGAGGATAAAAGTCCATCACAGCAGGAAAGCGTGGCAGCGGGCAGCAGACAGCGCAGCCAGGGCAGACCCTGAGGGCTCACACTTGAACTACAAGCAAGAAGCAAGAGAGTGCACCAAGAGTGGTATGTGAGACTTTGAAACTTCAGAGCCCACCACTATGTGACGTATATCCTCCAACACAGTCACACGTCCTAAACGTACCCAAACAGTGCCACCAACCTAGGACCAAGTATTGAAATGCCCAAGGCTATGGAGGACATTTATCACTCAAACCGCCATAGTCAGTTTAGAAGGAGAGGAGGAGGAAGACAGGAACATGGTCTCTCTTCTAGTATCTTTCAAGTCTATTTCTTCAGTCCTAATTGCTGGTCAGAAGCACAAAGCTACATTTCCAAATGCTAAGAAATAATTTTCCTAAGCCCAGGAACTTTAAACAGAAGAAACATTTACCTACTCACAGGCTATTGTGCTTTCTTCTGGGATAAAATGTATAAATTTTGCTTCAAGTATTTCCTGCCTTCCAATTTCTATTGTCACTGGCTAGTTCAAGAGTGAATCTCCAATCCACTGAGACATGATAAATCTGACAGAGGTCCTGGGACAGGATTCAATGCTCATTTAAAAATAGGAAGGAAGACGCACAAGGAGGAAAGAGTTCACTGCCCTTGCATGTGATGCCTGGACCTGTAGCAGCCATCTTGTGACTAAGAGAGAAGTTTAAGAGGCTAGTGTGACTGAATAGAAAGGGGTAAGCAAGCTGGGCTCTCAGTGACCCACTCAGCTGGCCACCAATGGAATTCTTATTTTCTTTGTGGTAAGCACCACTACTGTTCAAGCTCTTCCATGAAATGGACTCGCCAGAATCACTCAACCAAAGAGGACGTCAGCACAGCACGGTTCATGTCCCATTACGCCATTCCCTGCTGTCCACCCTCTCCTTTCATCCCCTGCACATCCCTTACAACTGTCAGACGCAAACTGCAGATGGGCTAGAAGAGGCCTCAGAATCGTCCTGCTTCTTGTCTTAGCCCAGCGTCCAGCAAAGTCAAATACTCCATAAACTCGTGTCCTGCTGGCTCCTTACCAGAAGTAGTAGAAATTTACCACTTTCAAATTTGGGCTCAACTTTCACCCGCACTTCCTAAGAACCCACTTAGCATCCTCTCTTCCCTGAAGTAGTTATCTCACCCGACTACTGCCATGGGCCTCCTGCATTCATTGTGGTCGCTGTTCCTCCGGGGCCATCAACCTTACCTCCTAAGAACAAACCGGATCATTCACTACACCCCTTAAACATCACTAGTATCTTCTATCAGGAGCCGTATCCTATCCACATTTCTCCACAGGAAAGAGGTCCTCCTATATCATCGCATCTCCACCACGACCCCTACCTCCCTATCCCCGCCCCCAGGCTCCCTGACTTCCAGCCACTCTAGTCCTGGTGGGTCTCGTGCATCTCTCTCCTACAGTCCTTCTATCGGACCTTCTCTCCCAACCCCCATTTTTGCTGTGATTGATGTAAGATGTTCGTTGACTTGTCTCCACCTTTCCAGGCGAGGATGGATTTCTTCAGCTTTCTCTTGACTCTATAGTGGTGGCCACTGTCGCATGAATGTGAAGTGAGCTGTCCAGACGCCCACCCTCCCCACCAAGCAAAATGTCTTCCAGAGACCAGTCGCCATCCTTGCTCCCACCCCATCTGGAACGGGATGTGAAGGAAGAGAGGAGGAAGGTGCTGGCATTTTTCCAGCTGCTAAGTTGAGAAACCTGGAAGTTATGAATTTCCAGAAGGGAAAGGAATGCTGTGTGCAAAACTCTCACTTTAAAGATAAGTAAATCGCCTCTTCTTTCATCCGCTTTGCTCAATTTGTCACCAGACCTAGTTGTCAGAGCCTCTCTCCCAATGTCTGCCAGATCTCCTGCCTCTCCATCAGCCTTAGCCATCCACACACTCACCTGGGACTGGTAAGGAATTCTCAGAGACGGTCCTCCTTAGTCTAACCCATTCTGATGGAAGAAACCATGAATCAGTTCTTTAGTGTGTTGTCCCAGGCACCCAAGACAGCTGCTAGACTTTCCAGCTGGCCCTGTATTTTTAAGCCAAGCTCCCATCCGGGCTCCAGAGCTCAGTCGTCGAGGCTAATTCAGCCCCATTGTTCCCACGCTCCCAGACACGCATGCTATGTCCCAGGTTTCTCCTGGGATCAGAAATATGGCAGCACTGACTCATGCTTCCAGCTTTCTGCTCAGCTGAAGACTGTACACCAACTGTTTACCTACACTGACTAAAATCCTGCTGTATTCAAACACAAGCTCATGTGTAGACTACTAAACCTTCAGATGGTTCTTTAACAGATATTGGAAACAGATATTCCTTTGGGTGGAAGGAAGTCATTGGTGGTGTGACTTTGAAGATTGCATGTGGCCCCTCATGTCTGTCTTGGCCTTTGCTTACTAGAATCTGACCAAGCAATGAAAATGTTCCATGATACCACACACTTTCCTGCCTTAGTGGCTGGCTGAAGTATATGGGGCCAAAAGCTGAATGAACCCTTTGATAAAGAGTCAAAATAAATTCTGTCACAGTGGTGATAAAACTAATACAGTCTGGCAGTTTGGCTCAGTGGGTAAAGGTGCTTGCCACCAAGTCTGAAAACCTGAGTTCAATCCCCAGGACCCATCTGACCCATCCATTAGAAGTTGAGAACTGACTTCAGCAAGTTTTGACCACCACAGGCATGCATACATGAATAAATACATGTAATAAAATTTTAAAACCATCTTATATCAACATTCCCCACCATTACATCTTCCCTCCCTCCACAGATTACAATACTCTCTGTTCTCCCTAAACTCCCATGGCACTGATGTCCACTGTTCAGGCTCTGTCTTAGTTAGGATTTTATTGCCATGAAGAGACACCATGACCACAGCAACTCTTATAAAGGAAAAGATTTCACTGGGGCTGGCTTACAGTTTTGATGGTTAGTCCATTATCATCAAGGTGGGACATGGCAGCAAGTAGGCAGACATGGTGCTGGAGAAGGAGCTGAGAGTTCTACATCTTGATCCCACAAGCAACAGGAAGCAGATTGTGTCACCAGACATAGATATAGGAGACCTCAAAGCCCACTCCCACAGTGACACACTTCCTCTAACAAGGCCATACCTACTCCCATAAATCTACACCTCCTAATAGTACCATTCCTTTTGAGTGCCATTTCTTTTCAAACTACTACATTCCACTCTCTGGCCCCCAAAGACTTGTAGCCATATCATAATATCAAAAATACATTTAGTCCAACTTCAAAAGTCCCTATAGTCTACAACAGTCTCAAATGTATTTAAAAGTATGAAGTTCAAAGTCTCCTTTGAGATTCATGAATTCTTTTTTTTTTTTCTCTTCTTTTTTCCTTTCTTTTTTTTTTTTTTGTTTTTGTTTTTGTTTTTTTTTCAAGACAAGGTTTCTCTGCATAATAGTCCTGGCTATTCTGGAACTTGGTTTGCAAACCAGTCTGCCCTCAAACTCAGAGATCCTCCTGCCTCTGCCTCCTGAATGATGCAATTAAAGACCACCTCATGGCCCATGCAATCTCTTAACTATAATCCCCTATAAAATCAAAATCAAAAATCAGATCACATACTTCCAACATATAATGGCACAGGATATACATTATCATTCCAAAATGTAGGGAAGGGAGCATTGTGAGGAAATACTGGACCAAAGAAAGACCAAAAATCAACTTGGCAAACTCCAACCTCTACATCTCCATGTCTGGTATCAAAACACTCTTCAGATCTCCAGCTCCTTTCAGCTTTGCTGACTACAGCACACTTCTCTCTCTTGGGCTGGCTCCACTCCCTGTTAGCAGCTTCCCTTAGCAGGTATCCCATGGCTCTGGCATCTCCAGCATCTTGGGATCTTCAAGGCAATTCAGGCTTCACTTTCACAGTTTCATACAATAGCCTCTCTGGGCCTCCATGCAGGGTGTGATGGTTTGAAAGATAATTACCCCAAAGGGAGTGGCACTATTAGGAGATGTGATCTTGTTGTTGGAGGAAGTGTGTCACTGTGGGGATGGGTTTTGAGGTCTCTTTTGCTCAAGCTCCTCTCAGTGAGTCAGTCAATAGACTTCCTGTGCCAGCAAGATGTAACATTCTCAGCTCCAACACATCTGCCTGCATGCTGCCATGCTCCCTGCCATGATGATAATGGACTGAACCTCTGAAACTGTAAGGAAGCCACCCCAATTCAATGTTTTCTTTAGAAGAGTTGCTGTGTTCATGGTGTCTCTTCACAGCAATGAAAACCCTAACTAAGACAGAAGCTGGTACCAGGGACTTAGGGATTGTTGTGATGGGCCTGACCATGTTTGTGTTTGGAGGAACTGAGAGTTTGGTACTTTCAGTCACGAGAGCAGTAGAATGCTTTAAGCACTGCTTAATGGGCTGTACTAGTCGGAGCATGGAAGACAGTGGTGCTGAGGGTGATTTGATGAACTGTGGGGAGCTCACTGAAGATGTTCCCGAGGAGAAGAATGTTAGTATGTTGCCTAGGGATCATTGTTGTGACGCTTTGGTGAAGAAAGTGGCTGTCTTTTGCCCTTGTCCAAAGAGTCTGCCTGAGGCTAAGGTGAAGAGTTTTGGATTAATTCAGTTAGTAGAGGAAATCTCAAAACAGCCTAGTATAGAGTCGGTTGTGTGGTTGGTAGTGGTGACTCTAATGAAGATTTATAATGAAAAGGAGCAAGCTGAGCAGGGTAAATTACAAAATGAAAATCTGAGGAGAAAAGGAGCACCAGGAAATGAAATAGAGATAAATTCTGTGTTCAAGGAGATAAAAAGATTTCAAAAATGGAATAAAGGGAGTGGTGACCTCGGGGTTAGATCCCACCCAGATAAGTTTCCATCTTGTGGAAAGAAATTAAAGAAAAGCTTAGAGCCAGGTGTGATGGGGCACACCTTTAATCCCAGCACTGAGAAGGCAGAGAGGCTGGCAGATCTCTGAATCTGAGGGCAGCCTGGTCTACAGATCCAGTTTCAGGACAACCAAGCTTAGGCAGTGAAGGACAGAAAGCTGGTGAAGGTGTAACTGAGTGAGAGGGCCATGTCCCAGCCCCAGCAAGCAGCAGAACTTGACAACTTCAACCACGTGGTTCTGGCTTTAGAGTTAAGGACAGAAGAAGTGGGTTATGGAGTTTGCCTCCACACCTAAAGAAAGCAGCTGAGGCCAGGCATGTGACAGGGGTGTCCCTGAATGAGAGGCCATTGCATGAAGCTGTGAAGTTGAAGCCTGGGCGGCCTTGAAGAACCCAAAATGTTAGAGGTGACATCGTGAGATAGCTGCTGAGGAGAGCTGCTAACAGGGAGTGGAAGCAGCCCAAGAGAAAGAAGTCGTTTCAGTCAACAAGGCAGAAAGAAGTTGGAGTTCTGAAGAGTACTTTGACATCAGACATGGAGATGCAGAGTTTGGAGTTTGCCCCCTGGTTTTGAGTCTCACTTTGATCCAGTATTTCCTCACTGTGCTCCCTTCCCTGTGTTGTGGAATGGCAATGTATATCCTGTGCCATTTTATGTTTAAGTATGTGATCTGCTTTTTGATTTTGATTTTTACAGGGGATTACACTTAAGAGATTGCTGCATGTCTCAGAAGAGACTTTGAATTTTTTACTTTGGAACAAGTTTGAGTCTGTTATAGACTATGGAGACTTTTGAAGTTGAACTGAATGCATTTTTTGCATTATGATATGGCTATAAACCTTTGGGGGCCAGGGAGTGGAATGTGGTGTTTGATAGAAAATAACCCCTAAATGGAGTGGCACTATTAGAAAGTGTATTTTAAGAATCAATACATGTATGAGTGGGATGGGAACAGGGTCTCCATACATTCACATTTTTATTCCTGGCCACAATATTGATATTCAGATGAAGCCATCTCTAACTGGCTATCAGTGGTAGCCTTTAAGGTGGCAAAGGTTATCAAAGATAAGAAAGGCAGAGTGGCTGGTCCAGTCTCACAAAGTCAGTCATGATAACCCAGGAATGTCATTCTTAGAATATCCTGGTTCTAACATTGGAAGTCTTATGTCTAAGAAGTCCCCAGATCCCAGAAAAATCTGGATTGTTCCCTGACATAATTCCAGCACCCAAGTCACCTCCTTGTCTCCCTTTGTACTCCCCAAACCACTGTTCACCAGCACAGGCAGAAGATGCACACACCAATTCCCCATAGCCTAAGCCACACTAAACTCTGACTCCTCACATTTCCCAAAGCGGATGCTTGCCCCACTTTGCACCATAGATACCTTGTTCAGCCTATTAGAAATGCTTTTTTCCAAAAGATGGGTGAGGTATGGGATGGTGGATCGTCACTGTCAATCTCACTGGACTTCGAGTCAGTGGTCACATGTCTGGGTGTGTCTGTGATAGTGTTCCCAGAAAGCTTTAGGAGCAGGGAAGACCCTAAATGTGGGTGGCACCACTCGTGGGCTGGAGTCCTGGAAGCGGTGGGCTGAACCCCAGTACTCGTGCCTGCTTCCTGACTACAGATGGATGCTTCTGCAAAAGTAAGATAATTGAGCAAACGCACTGAGATCATTTAAGTTCCCTGAATGCCACTGAGTAGCAACTTTATTTTTCTCTCTTTCCCCTTAGATCACACAGGAATACAATTGTGCTGGGAAATCTTCTAGAATAATATCGGTGGGTAGTATCTGCCTTGGAGAGCTCTGTTTACTAATAAAACAAACTCCTTCCATCTTCTTGAGCCTGTCTCATTGTGATGGTTAAGAAACCACATTCTAAGCTGAGGCAGTTCCAGATCAAAATTTTCTTTTTTAAAAAATGTCTTTTATTAATTTTTTAACCATTTCATATAGGTATACAATGTATCTTGTTTGGGCTATGGAGATGGCACAGCCATTAAAGGCTAGATTCACAACCAAGAAGACAATATATCTTGGTCATATCCACCTCCTAACCTCCCCAAAAGACCCCCAGACACATTCCCTCCCTGTGTTTGTGTCCTCTTTTCTCTTTTCCCTCTTTATTTTTAATGCACCAAGTCTAGGTGATGCTGTTTGCTTGAATGCTGACTGGTTTTCTTGGTTTAATCTTGAGCAGGTAACCAAAGCTGCTATGAGTCCATACATGCAACAGCCATCTGAGGTTCAGAGGACAGCTTCCCATAGCACTTCCACACCCTCTGGCTCTTAGGCATCCTACTCCCTCCTTGGCGATGCTCCCTGAGCCTAGAGGAGTCGATATAGCTGTCCCACTTAGAGCCAAGCGCCCAACAGCCACTTGTTTATAGCACTTGGGCCAGTTATGAGCCTCTGCATTAGCTGTCAACCCACTGCAGAAAGATCAAGGCTGAAATCAGCAAAAACATCTGTGCATGGACACAAATATGTAGAGGTCAAATTGATGACATTTGCATTTAACAGAGAAACAGTAGTAGGTGCTTCCCAGGGCCATGACCTCTCCAGTCATGAACTTTTGACCAAGTTTACTGCACTGGTATGGATCCCCTCCTGGGGAGCAGGCCTCAAATCTAATCAGAAAGCAGTTGGTGGTTACGCCTAACTTCTATGCCACTACTGCAGCCATGAGCACATTTTGCCTAGCAAGTGGGTGTTGTAGAATTCATGGTTGGCACTAGGAAAAGCAATGGTGACTTTCATCCCCCAGGAAGTGCACATCTGGGTACCATGAACGCTAACCAAACAGGAGGAAGTTCCAGCTGGATTTCTGCAACCAAGGAGAGCGTGCCGTCAGCAATAGAGTCTTACACGTAGTTCTGGTGGGCAAGCAAAAGCAATAGTCTGTGTTGTTTGGTGGGCTCTGAGCCTCCCTGACTAATAATGTGTAAGATGGTATCCCATGTCTAGCACTGGGATGTTTCTTTTAACAACCCATATCTTCCAATGGAAACATCACCCACCCACACAGGGCATCTGTGATCAAACTCCTTTTTTTTTTTTTCATTACATATTTGTGGTGATTTGAAAGAAAATAGCCCCCATAGGAAGTGGCGCTATTAGGAGGTGTGACTTTGTTGGAGTAGGTGTGGCCTTGTTGGAGGAAGTGTGTCACTGTGGAGGGTGGGCCTTGATGTCTCCTATGCTCAAGCTATGACGAGTGTGAGACACAGTTGCTTCTGCTGCCTACAGATGAAGATGTAGAACTCTCCGCTCTTTCTCTAGCTCCATGTCTGTCTACATGCTACCATGTCCTGCCCTGATGATAATGGACTAAACCGCTGAAACTGCAAGCTAGCCCCAGTTAAATGCTTTCCTTTATGAGTTGCTGTGGTCATGGTGTCTCTTCACAGCAATAGAAACCCTAACTAAGACAATAGTGTAAGTAGCTTACAAAGTTTCCACAAGAGGTTTTATTATTATTATTATTATTATTATTATTATTATTATTATTATTACAGTGTGTGTGCATATGCTGTGTGTGTGTACCATGATGCTCCAGTGGAGGTCAGAAAACAACTTATGGAAGTCAGATTCTCCTTCCACCATGTGGACACCAGAGCTTAAACCTAGGTCATCAGGCTTCCGGGGCAGGTGTCTATATCCAATGGCCCATCTTGCTGACCCTATAAGGATTTCACACATCCTTAGTTTTGACTAAATAACCTCCTGACCCCCTCCTTTCCCTCTGACTCCCCCCAATCCCTGCTTAACCCTCTAGCCCTCAGGACTGTTCCCCTCCTCTACATCCACACTGCTCATCTTCCACTAGCCTCTCAGCCCTGAAGTCCAGGTCTAACTTCTAAGCTTAGTTCATCTGAAAACATTCGGAATCAACAGGGAATTGCTAAGTAGGACTTTCAGCCTCCCTAACGATTGTGAGGCTCTCTGTCACTGACCTGTCTTTACAACAGAACTTTCGGCGTGGGAATTTGTCCCTCCTGTGTTTCCATCGTTCCCAGGAGGGGATGGCAAAGCTCTCACGGTGGTTGTCAGAGCTGTCTTTGAATCCTTCCGCCGTGTCTAATGCATCAGAGCCAAGCTCTGAAGTGATCATGTGTGCCCTGGTGGGACACCTGAGGACTTGGAAAAATGTATTTCATTTGGTCAAACAGTCAGTTAGATCTGGAAGTTTCTGCGTGGTTTATGGCATTTGACTTGTTCCAAATGGACTCAAATGGCTGATTTTTTTTTTTCTGGATTAACTGGAGAGTCAGACACTTTCTAAATCCACCATTATAAGCTTCAAAATATGTGACTAACACTACCCATAAAGTTGGTGGAGTCGATTATTTTTTTTAAGCGGGAAGAAAACCTTAAATTGTCCTTTCACATCAGCTGTGCCGTCAGGAAAATATGCTATAGAACTTCACAGAAATACGGTTTGATCCGAGAACATCTGTAGCCGTCTGGAACATATTTTCCCCAG
This sequence comes from Peromyscus leucopus, assembly GCF_004664715.2. Classification (NCBI taxonomy): domain Eukaryota; kingdom Metazoa; phylum Chordata; class Mammalia; order Rodentia; family Cricetidae; genus Peromyscus; species Peromyscus leucopus. Next base: position 15,478,536 of record NC_051071.1, on the reverse strand, counting down.
GACTTTACTTCGAGCTCTCTATACATATCAGATGTTCTCCACAGAATCTGTGACATGTCTTAGGATTCTTGAATTAACATCAGTTACGCCTCTGTCTTGAATGGTGCCAATCTCAGCTGAAAGCCTGCCAACCTTCTTAACACCGCCACCCGCAGACTTAATTAATCTGCAGATCCTGTGCATAGACAGACTTAAAATCAGGATGTATGGACACAGGGGCTTTCTGCTTCTCTAGAGACTCACTTCAGTTTCCAAAGATTCGAGATGCATTTCAGCAAGTGACACCCGGAGAGCCTCGTGTCCCTGCTCACATTTGCTGGGACGCTACTTGTCTCACGATGGCTGACAGGGTCCTTCACCAATGGCCTGAAGTCCTTTAATCATGCAAAATGAAAATACTTCAGCATAACTTGTCCTGCCTGCCTGTAAGTTTTGATTATGAAATGGAAGAGTAGCAGTGTGATTAATAGTCCTTGTTAAATAGGAAGTCTTCCTCTCTTACACTGGTCTCTGACACAAATGCTAAGCAAATTACATCTGAAGTATACATCATAAGAAAGAAGCTACTTAATTAATTTTGATGAAATTATTTCAGAGATACACAAAGATGTACGTTCAAGGATGTTCTTCTCCAAGTGGCTTAGAAATTCTAAAGATTTAAAAAAAGTTGTGCTATAGGGGACCATTAAATGGTCCTTACAAAGAGTGTGCTCTTTTTAAAATTAATGTGCCAAAAGTATTTTTACTTCCATGAAAAAAAAAATCTACTATAAAGTGACCAAAAAAGAAATTTTAAAAGCCATATCACACTATAATAGAATTTTGTTCATGCTTTTTAAATTATGAATATTGATATCACATGGAAATAAACGTGACAAGACATGGGCCAAATGATGCAAGCAGCTATGGTGGATTGTGGGTAAAGCGCATTTTTTTTAGCTCTTGTTTGCACCACCTACAAACTGTGACCTAGAGTCCCAAAACAGAAAGAGGGGGAAGTAAAGGACAGTGGACTCAGGGGTCAGGTGACCCCCAGAGGCAGAATGCTCGGGAGGGACCTGAGGAATCTGTACCCACACCAGGTCACGCTGATGCTGCTGGTTGACAGAACACCACTTTCACAGCTCCGCCTGAGGGTTTTTAACCCTGTCCCACCATGGTCCTCTGATAAACGCCTTTGCACGTCTGTGCATGTGTGTCTGTGTGCCCTTTTCTTTCCACTCTGTGCCCTTTTCCTCACAAACAGCAAGTCCTTGATGCGTGCTGATCAAAGAAATTAGGAGAGAGATGTTCAAAGAGGTGATCTGAGGGAGGCTGTGGTGCCACTGTTCGGTCTCAGGTGGTACCATGTGTTCATCTGCTTCATCCACCTGGGCCGGAATCTGAGCAGAGCCTGGAGGCCTGCGCTCACTAGCTCTCCCAGAGTCCTGCCCAGGCAGTCAGAGGAAGAGGAGGCGTCTTTGAGTAAGTTGAAGAAAGTTTCTCCGTGAAACTGAGTATTCCTGAGACATTTTCTAAGATCTGTAACATGGTATCACCTTTTATCCCCAACACTCCAGGATGCATCAGTGCCTCCAATTAGCCTAGAAAAGCAGAGCATGAATTTGAGGTTGACAGGACTTTATAAAGATCCAAAGAGCTCGCCGTGGAGGGAATGTCTGTTTCTAAGGGATCTGGGAAAGGAACGCATCATCTTCAACCCAGACGCCTGCATGCAATCCCCAAAGAGAGAGGTTCTTGAAAGAAATCCAGCAAAGAAAAGGAACTGTCTGTTTCCACTTCCCAAGAGATTTCCAGCCAGCAACAAGATGGAGGCCAAGAGCGAAGAGGCCCGGGGAGGTCTGATGGGACTGGAGCTTCTCACATGCTACTGTTCCCAGCTGTACACGGCTTGGCCTCCAGTGGCGGCATCTTATAAAAGGCCACACTTCTCTCTTCTCACGCCGACACGAGGCCCTCCATGAAGCCGGAACTAATTCTTATGACAAGTTACAAACCGCGGGCAGAAATGATGACAAGGCTAACACCAGGCACACTGGGAGGGCGCACGGGACGCCTGTGACCAAGCCTCGCCACTCAGCTGCCTCTCCTGACGGATCCTGAAGCCGGCGAGGAAGTCGCAAAGGCCGAGTCTTCACCGCCACAGCTCAAGATCCTGAGAGCCGGTTCCGTGTATCTGACCAACGTTTTCAAAGAATTTCATCCCTTTACATCAGAAGGAGGAGGATTGGACTCTGTGAAAAGTACTGCAGTCTGCCAGGCGGTGATGGTGGCGCACGCCTTTAGTCCCAGCACTCGGGATGCAGAGACAGGCGGATCTCTGTGAGTTGGAGGCCAGCCAGGTCTACAAAGGCAAGTTCCAGGACACCCAGGACTGGTACATAGAGAAACACGGACAGAGGGAGAGTACTATAGTCTATATCCTACTATCCTGCTTTGTCAAGGTCAGGAAGCCCTGAAACCGTTTAGTTCGGGGGAGAGAGAGAGAGAGAGAGAGAGAGAGAGAGAGAGAGAGAGAGAGAGAGAGAGAGGTGGGGCTGGCACCCAGCCTCCACACAGCTTCCTGAAGGAACTGGGAGGTGCCTTTTGCTGGACAGGAAAGCCTTGAAAGCCTTGGAAGCCTTGGAGATAAAAGAGCTAGAAGGCTAGAAGAGTTCCCACCATCCCCTGGTTACTGGAAGCAACATTTCTCGTCAGCCTAAATATGAGTAGAGACCATTTGACAACACAGTCTGGCTCCTGAACCCAAGCCAGATACCTCAGAGGATCACAGAAGTGACGGAGGCTCTAAAGAGATCCCTGAAGTCCCACAAGTAAACTGAGCACCTTAGAGTTGGGTCATTGGCCTTAATAAGGTCTCCCTGCTGTCGGCTGATGGACAAGACATGGAAGCACTGTAGGACTCTCAGGAGAGTTCTGCTGCCATTGCAGGTCCATGCAAAGTTCCAACTAGACAGTGCTCAGAAGAGATCTGTAGACTACCAAAGGGTCAGAGATATGCAGGGCTTCCCGATTCCTTTTCTTTCTCAATATGTCAGCAGCCAACAGCACTGTGGAGCACACATCCCCTGGGCAACCAGAGCTTCAAAGCCTCTGGTAGGCCTCCACTCAAAAGCATCTTCAGGTCTATAGGAAAACGTTACTGTCCCAATTTCCAAGTCTTCACACGGTTTCTGAGGGATCGCCAGGATCCTCTGCAAACTGTAAATTCAGCCAGTCTGCCTTTGCAGTGGAGCTCCTTTCCTGGCCTTGGTCCTCAGTCTATACCTGCAGACACCTGGAGTCAACATTTAAAGTTTATCTTCCCTTATTCAGAACCTTTAGTAGTCATTAAGAGATAGACAGGCAGGCAGGCAGACAGGCAGGCAGACAGACAGACATCTGCACTTCTCCCAGATTCTAAGAGCCCCTAGGACAGTGACCAGAAATTACACATTACTGTGGTCTCAGTAAAAGATAGCAGATTCTCAACAGTGTTTGGTTCCCCTGAATTAAGGGATTTGTTACCATAATGCCCAAATCTAAGATGCTTAATGCAATCTCATTTTGAGTGATCTAAAGACTGGAGTCAGGATCTCCCTGACCAGCAGAAAGTCTTTCATGTGGTCATTTCAGAGCCAGAATCATTCTTTGTCACAGTTTTGCCTCTCTGGGGTTCATGGGGTTTCCTGACGTTAGTCTCGCTCTGTGAGCTTACTGTGTTATTTTCAAGGGCCTAAAGTTGGAGCAGGTGGCACAGTCAATGACGTGCTTGCATGAGGGTCTCGCTTCAGACCCCCAGCACCCACATACAAAACTAGGTAAGGGACATGCACCCGGAATCCTAGCAATAGGAAGCCAGCGACAGGAGGGTCCCCCCAGGGCTCAGTGGCTAGCTAGCCTTGGCAAATCAGTAACTTCCAGCTTCAATGAGAAACCCTGTCTCAACAACTGAGGCTGAAGTGTGATTGAGGCAATTGCCCTGTGTGGACTCTGGCCTCAGCATGCAAGCACACATGTGTGTACACATACCAGCATATACATGGTGCACATCCACATGCATAGACCCTCCTCACACAGAAATATCTGAGATTATCAACTTGGGAAGAGAAAACATTGATGTGGGCTCACCACTGTAGAGACATAAGTCCATAATTTAGTGACTCCATTTCTTTGAGGCCTGTGTAAGGCAACAAGGACTGGAATGACAGAGTACAATCCTCACCTCATAGCCAGTAAGTAAAGGGAGAAGGAGAAGTTTTCACAGCCCCCTCCCGGATACTCCCTCCCGACCTAAAGATCTCCTCCTAGGTCCCATCAAGATGTCACTACATCCCAGTAGTGCTTCCTTGGGAACCAAGCCTTTGGGAGACCTTTAAGACCCAAACTAGAGCATACTACATAGTTCATCACTGAGGAAAGTCAGAACAGGAACTCAAACAGGGCAGGAACCTGGAGGCAGGAGCTGATGCAGAGGCCATAGAGGGATGCTGCTTACTGGCTTAGTCCCATGGCTTGCTCAGCCTGCTTTCTTATAGAACCCAGGACCACGAGCCCAGGGGTGGCCTCACCCACAATGGTCTTGGCCCTCCCATATCAATCACTAATTAAGAAAATGCCCTACAGGCTTGTTGCAGCCCGATCTTATGGAGGCATTTTCTTGGTTGAGGTTCCCTCTTCTCAGATGACTATAGCTTGGGTCAAGTTGGTACCATGCTGTTACAGGCTCTGGCATCTGACACATAGAAGACATGCATTTCTCAGCAGCAGAGCTGAGGAATGTGTCTAGCATGCTTGGGAAAAGCCTCATTTTTGCCTGTTTCGTGGCATGACCATTAACACTCCTCTTCGCTCGCTCTAGAGAATAAATGACATTGATATTCTACGCATAAAGCATCTCATGATCTATAAGTCCACCTAAGTTTCTCAAGGATAAATTTCCACCATGGGCATCTTGTGGCATGCATCTGAGAGGAATCGTAATATAGCAAGAAGAAAAAGAGGAGAAGAACAGAACACAAAGTGGCAGGCTCAGTTTTCACTGACCACCATTGATTCCCCTGCAGTCAGCAAAACACATCCCTCACTCCAGAGAAACCTGGCCTCTGAGAGGAAGCCACACTGTGCCCTGGACACAAAAGAGCGGTGTCTGAGGCTGAAAAGCACGGCTCACATGTCGGTCCTCGATAGACCTTTCCGAGAACAGGGCTGGTACCTTCAGATAGGGGAGTTTTTCTTTCCAAAAGCAAAACGACTATAAAGCAATTAAAAATACTAATAAAAATAAACCTTCATTGTTAGCTAGGAAAACATGAATAATTAGGAAGTCAAGAAATTTCTGTCCACAAGCAAATTACCACTCCACATTCAAAACAAACCTTCTAATTCTAAACTTGTAATTGTACAGAGAGCTTCCTGATGGTTCTTCTTTATAACACAGTCAGGAGAGGTACAAACATGGTGTTCAAAGGAGCTGAAGCCAAAGGGTTTTCTAGAAACCAAGAGACTTTCACAAGACAGTCATGGGGGCAACTTGGGACATAAACAGGTAGCTGTACCAACTCTGAGAAAGCTGGACTAAGGCAACAAGCCAAGACTATTGTTGGCTCTACTTGGTCCTTAATTTAGTTTGGATAACTTGAAGCTGCACGGAAATTCAATGTCACTAACTCAGACTGGTCCCCACTTCAATTAGTCGAGATGACAGAGGCTTTGCCGCTTAGAGGAGCCCCCCACTAGACATCTCTCCGGTAGAATCTTATGTGGACACCAAGAATAATAGTTTATTAAATGCTTAACCGTTACCTGTGTGCAAGGAAAGCCATTCAGTGAATGAACCTTTAGTGAATGAAAGTGGCTTTCTAGAAAACTAAAAGAAAATTGAGTCTTAGAATAAGCTTTCTTAAAAATAACATTGAATAAAGACACTTTTCCTCCCTAGGTCTGTAAAAATGAAACAAGTTAAAAGAGGAAATAAACGTCTCTGTATTCTAAGCAGTTCCATTTATTAAGACAATCGTTAACTCAGAAAGAATCAAAACTCAACAAAGGACTGTATTCATTACCAGGGGTGATGCTTTGTGAAGCAAAAGGAACATTAGCATTTTCCCTGAGTCACCCCACAAGAAGGAGGAAATCACACTCAGAGACTACTCACAGAGGGACAGAAAGACAGAAAGACAAGGCGACAACCAAGCTGAGGTACAGCTGGCTGAGTTGGCACTGGCTCCTCCTTCCTCTCATCCGCCACCAGTATCTCCGACTATCATCCATCACCAGTAATACCAACTGTCCCTTGGGTTTAAGGAGCTTCATACAGTCCCAATCTTTGGAGGGCTGGTGCTGTCAATTATCCTGGGCTCAGCCCATGGTTAGCAGGCAGTTATATGTTATGAAGCCTAAAGAACATGCTTGTTCTGTGCCCAAATACTTGTTTCATTGGCCAGATAAGTCCAGCACCTGATAGAGCTAACAAGTTCAGATTCGAGACTCCTGATACAGTTTTAAAAGCCAGGTCTCTGTTCTTTTCGGTGACTCAGGAAACCAGGCTCTTTCTATCCCAAGACAACGTGTGAAAGGAAAAGAAGGAGCTTGTGGAGGATGTGCAGTAAGGTTCTAGCCGTGAGTACAAGAGGCACCTATCCTTTACACACCCTCTGCCTGCCAGACTCAGTGATGTGGTTCACTCGATTGCATGGAGAGCTGGGAAATGTAGCTTTGCTCTATGCAGAACTGTATGTTGGTGGATTCCAGCCAATTCTCCTGCCAGGGTTCTGCCCATCAATTCAGATGACACTGGTTCATCTATTCTGCTCATCAGACATTGATAAGGACTAAACAGTGAGCGACACATTGCCTTTGGAAAAGAAGAACAGATAAATTAATAATTATGATAGAGCATGATAAATACTGCCACTGAGTGCTGGAAGAGTACAAAAAAGAGCAAGCTTGGGGAAGTTCCAGGTATATTTAAATGGAGTCTTGACAGAGAGTGGTCATAGGCTAAGATCTTTCCAACACCATCTGCTTACCTGGCACTGTTCTGAGGGTCTTTCACATATGAACTTAGTCAATACATGAGCAAAAAACAATGGCAACAACTATAGGAGATGGGCCTCCAACCAGTGTAGCTAGATTAGAAAGCTGGGGCCCCAGGAAGGAAGTCATCCTCAGTTCTCTGCTAGTAAGAGACGCAAGAGTTACTCTCAGGCATCCCTGAAATAGCTCTTCTCACTGGCTCTGTGCTGAGAGGCTGTGAAGCTTGTCAGAGACCAAGGACAGCAGCCTTCTTCTCTCTTAGGACGGCCCTGTACTTGTATGCTTGCAGCAAGGTCACAGAAGAGAGTTTGGAAGTCTGGACAAGTCTGCCCTGGAAGCATTGCTGCATCCTGACCACATCCATGCTTCTCTGGGTACCACAAACACCGTGGTGGAACCAGGCCACCACTCAAGGCTGGAAGGGTGTTAGCACATGAGGGAGCTGGGGCAGAATAGAGCAAAGACTCTCAGCTGAAGAGTAGAGAGCCACCATCTCATGAGGGTCAACATTTGGCCATCTAAGATGAAGTGGACATCCAGCCTGTGCTTGATTTCTGATCATAGTCTGGGATTCTTCTCCATCTTTGCACACTGTCCTAATTACTTCCTGTTGCCATGATAAAACGCTGACCACTTGGGAAGAAAAGGGTTTATTTGGCTTACATCCCAATCATAGTCTGTCATGGAAGGAAGACAGGGTAGGAATTCAAGGCAGGAAACTGAAGGCAGGAACTGGTGCAGAAGCCATGGAGGAGTGCTGCTTACCAGCTTCCTCCCCACTAATTTGCTCAGCTATTTTTCATATACAGCCAGGCCCACCCACCCAGCGATGAGACCTCCCCCAGTGAGCTGGGCCATCCCACAGCAATCAGCAATCAAGAAAACATCCCATGAATTTGCCCAAAGAGCGGTTTAATGGAGGCAATTCCTCAATCAAGGGTCCCTCTTCTCAGTGACGATGTTGTATGTCAAGTTGACAAAACTGACCAACTCATGCACTAACCTTCTTTGTACTGTAACAGTTCCTCCCCAGTTACTCAAGCACATCTACATTCCCCAGGGAGGTGGGGCTATGTGACTAGTCACAGCTAATAGAAAACGGGCAGAACTATTTGTGAGTTTTCTGGGCCATGACGTCTAGAGCTGACCTCTAGCCCTTTGCCTTGATTACCCTGGAAGCCCCTGCTGAGACGGCAGCATAACCAGAAAGAGAGGAGACTTCCCAGAGAGTTGCTCAACCCACACAGGACTTGGTCAGGCAAGCCCTTTCTTCCCCTCACCCTGAGATTTCTGGATTTAGAATCTATTGAGGGCATATAACACATTTGATTGGAAGTCCTTGCCTATCACCAGTTTTGTGATTTTATTAGTATTCACGTTTTGAGATGAAGCTATGACCGCCACCTGGAATAGCATCAGCTAAACCTGTGTCTTAATAGTTGCAGAGCCTAACCTATCTGCTCACACATCCTCCCGCTCTAAGTGGACACCTAATAGGATGAACTGTCCAGTAATGAGGCTTGACAGGCTTGGCTTGCTGAAGTGTTGATTAGGCTGTCCGTGTGTGGCCTGCTCATGTAGACGGTCTAACCAGTCACCTTCTGAACCTCCTGGCTCACCCTGCCCTCCACTCAACACACTTAGGAGATTAGCAAGTTACAAGCCAACATCTCTTAAACAGACTGCCCACAGCTCAAGTGTGCCTCCATATTATGAGAAAGCTATACTCAGGATATGCTGGGTATAAATTCAGCCAGCATTAAAGGACAGTGTCCTTTAGTAAATTCCAATTTGTATACTATTTCCTTACAGAGAGATGCATGAACAGCAATAATTATAGCATCGGTGTGATGGCTGTGACTTTTAAAGAAAACAAAATGGTGGGTTTTGTTTTGTTTTGTTTTGTTTTTTGTGTGTGTACAAGCATATACTCACACATGCACCACAGCACACATGAGGAAATCAGAGGACAACCTTCAAGAGTTACTCTGGGTTCCCCAAAATCAAAGTTAGGCCATGAGCCTTTTGTGGAAAGCACTTTCCCCTCCTGGGACATGTCTCCAGCCCAATAAATTGTCTTTAATCTCTAGAATCAGTCAGACTGTGAGACACCAATCAGAAGTAGACAGGAAAAAAATAAGTCCCTCTTCATCATGCTCAGAGGGAACCAAACTCAAGAGCAGAGCGCAGAAATTGTCTGATTGCCTAAACCACCATGGAGCGTCTAACTAAATGTTTTAAGAAATAGCATTACTGAAAGATTATTATAGTAACCCTCCCTTAGCTAATGTCAGACCCCCGAGTACAAGAGATTGCTACCATCCAAGCTAGAAACCTTGGCTTGCATGGCAGTCCCTCACCCCTCCTCACCGTTTTAGAACCTCTTTCTGAAACATCCATGCAATATCTAGAGATCCACATACAAATCACCATGTAGTTATTTATATGTTATACATCTTCTAAGAATTATATCTTTACCCAAAAGAATTATAGCACTTATGTGTAACCACTAATATTTATAAATATGTAGGCATAAATATACTAATGACTTAAGGGTATGCTCTCATCATTTTTTATACTCTTGCCTTCCTATTCTGATCATTTACTATAGGGTATATCAACCCTTTTCACTTAAAACTTATCCTCCATCACTTTCTTCAACAGAAATACATGAGTGAAACCTTCCATATGAGAATTGCCTATCAGAATTTTTTAAAATAATTGTTCCTGCAAAGAACATAATTCTATTACTTTCACACATGAAAGACAACTTGGCTGGGTATAAAATTCTTGAGTCTCAACTTTTTAGCTAGTGTTTTGTGTAGTTATTATGGGGTAAGACGGTTACGGGCATTCTTACCTTTTTTCCTTTTGCTGAGTTGCATTATCAAGCCCACACAGAACACATGTTTATGTAATAAGAAAAATGAATAAAATCAACAGATTTACGCTGAGTGATTGTTAAATTCCCAGCGCATTGCTGGATGTTAAGAGGCATGCCAATAATCACTGTTGTCAAGGAATTCACTGTAAATGAACATTATTGGTATGAGTGAATGATTTTACCACATTAGAAATTTTATATTTAACAAAATACAGTATTGAAGCTTAATATTATATTTCCTGAGAGAAAAAGACAGCAGGACATCTAGAAGAGCTAATGAGATGAAAGTATTGGATGCCCCTAGACCAGTCCATGATCTTTCACAGGACAAGATTTGGAATCTAATGGCCATGGGATCTTTTAACAACTAAGCTATAGTTAAATTTTCCTTTAGGCTCTACAAACATTACCTGTCTATTCAGAAGACCTAACTTCTTCCTCCACCAAAAGAAAACAGGTAAGTACAAACAGGCTGTTTCCGGTGTCAGGGAAGACAAGGGCAGCATTGTGAGGAGCGTGCTTTGTGCAGACAGCCTGGGTCTGAGTCAAGCCATGTCACCACAGTCTGTTTGTTCATGCTTCTGACACCAAACATTCAGGCTTTTCCACACCCCTGGTTCCCCAACTCTCAATTAGGTGAAATTCCAGGAACAACTTGCCCCAGTAATAGGGGAATTACAATGAGAAAAAGACACACAATGCTGTGCTCCACAGTGGCCTCTGAACTGGGAGGAAGAGGGTGTGAGATGAGGCGCTGACATGCCATTTCTTACAGCTGTGGGGCTGATAGGCCATGAGGGAACAAGAGTACAAATTGGATCTGTGCTAAACATCCCCTCCTAGGATCTAAAACCTTGGGATCCACAGATAGAGCCACAACAAAGACAGAGACAGTAATAAAGGACTGATAGAGGCTCTGACTCTTAATATAGAGGAAGATCTGACTTTTAATATAGAGGAAGGGGAAATCCCTGGTGCAGCATGGAAATGTGGGCCTTACAATAACCCCACATAGAATGTTCTGATAATCAGCACTTGGCAAAGACTTCTTAAGAAGAAATAAGAGCATCTCACAGCCTGGCTTCTGAGGGTATATGTGATCAATCTAAGGGCCCTGGACACATTGAGGATGAATAATCCAGCTGCACGTACTTCCTGAGTTGGTAAAAGGGAGGTTAGTCTCTGATGGACTGGCACATATGAGCCACTAGATACTGTTGGTTATCAAAGGCTGACTTCCCGTGAATATTGGGAATTGGAAGACAATAGAGAAATGACAGGCATTGCTGAGAGAATCGGCAGGTGAGTGGTAGTGTTTAAGGCCCAGTTCAAAGGGTGCTTAAGAAAGGAAGTAGTTCAGCAGGGACTTTAGAGCTGGTATGAGGAATGAGTGATGTTGCTGAGCCTCGTGATGCAATGTGATCTTCACAAGGTAGCAGAGGTTCTGACAGATCTAATTCAGACTGGAATGTAAGTCAGATTCATAAAGTGCTAGTGCAATCAAGAGGCGATGAGAAAGGGGAAAGACAGACAGAGGAGACCTGTGGATCACTGGAAAGCAAACGCACCAGAATCTATGTCTGACCAAGAGCCAAATTCAGCTCCTGTGAGCTTCTGAAAGGCTTTAAAGCTGCAATCGTAGTTCATGGCAGGCACTACAGTAAAACAGTGTGACGGCTAAGCTTGAGCCAAGGGTGGACAGTTACCCCTGTCTCTGCCCCCTGAGTGACCTGTGTACTCTTTCCTCCTGAAAGAACGGTACTGGGCATGGAAATTATTTGCCCAGTCTGTGTCCTCTCAACAGCAGATGTGGTGGCTGCTGTTTTGCTAAATATGTGTACTGTCAAACTGCTTTAAATACCTATGTTTATACCTGTAGATTCCTGCTGCTATGAGCCTCAGTGGGATAAGCTTTTCTTGAATTAATGGTAATTACAACAGAGTCTCATAACTTAACAAAGTTCTAAGAATAAGTGTCTATTGAATGCTCAGCCCTAAACAGGACATCTGTATCACCCCCTCTAAGTCTCAGGAAATATCTAAGACAGGGAGCAGAAAGAATGTAAGGTCCAGAGGAAGGGGTGGAATGTTGTGGAATGCTGTCCTCCAGGCATAGGAGATGACTCATTCTGAACGCTCAGTATCTGTGATAACTCACCCAAACCTGCGTAAGATTCGGCCCATTGGGAGGAGCAGAAAGGCAGCTCATTTGACACAGCAGACCTCACCCTTCCCTGAGGATATAAAACATTAACAGTTGCAGGGGGCTAGAGGCATTTTCTTCAGTGGTGTAGTTGCCTGTACGTTGCCCATTCTCCTGCAGGTATCCTTTCACCTACGTTTCTGTAATTGACCACAGTTAAACTCATTGGCTCACCAAGCAAGACTTTGATCTGTCATTACTGCCCTATCTAGGATGAATAGATATTTGTTTACATATCCCTTAGGATAAGTTGATACAATACCTTGAGTAATTGTGCTGGCTAGTTTTATGTCAACTTGACACAAGCTAGAGTCATTGGAGAGGAGGGAACCTCAAATGAGAAAACACCTCCATAAAATCAGGGTGTAGGCAAGCCTGTATGACATCTTCTTAATTAGTGTTTGACTGGGGAGGGCCTAGCTCATTGGGTGTGGGGCCATCCCTGGGCTGGTGGTCCTGGGTTCTATAAGAAAGCAGACTGAGCAAGCCATGAGGAAGAAGCCAGTAAGCAGGACTCCTCCATGGCCTCTGCATCAATCAGCTCCAGCCTCCAGATTCCTGTCCTGCTTGAGTTCCTATCCTAAATTTCTTCAATGATGAGCAGTGCTGTGGAAGTGTAAGTCAAATAAACTCTTTGCTCCACAAGTTGTTTTGATCATTGTGTTCTACCACAGCAATGGAGACCCTAACCAGGACACTAACCTTCCACGCTGCCCTGCCATTGAGCCTGCTCATTCAGGGGTATCACCACTCAGATCTTGCTATAGGGTGTCAGGTAATGCTGCCACAGTTTTTGAGGTAAATGGAGGGACAACCCTTGAGGGTAAGGATCTTCTTTCAGCTTCATAGGATAGTTTATCCTCAATTGTTTGTCAGTTTAGAGAGGATGTTACCGTCTAGGAACTGTTAACTTTCTTTCAAGAGGACGTTGACTCAAATCCCTATGTGGCAATTTGAATGAGAATGGCCACCATAGGTTCATATATTTGAATATTTAGTCCCTAGTTATTGGAACTGTTTTGGGAAGGATTAGGGGGTGTGGCCTTGTTGGAGAAGATGTGGGGGGCGGGGCTTTGAGGTTTCAAAAGCCCACACCAGGCCCAGTCTTGAGCTTGTTCTCTCTCTCTCTCTCTCTCTCTCTCTCTCTCTCTCTCTCTCTCTCTCTCTCTCTCTCTCTCTCTCCTGGAAGTTCTGCCTGTCTCGCCTGCCTAGCTTTTGGCCATTCAGCTCTTTAGTAAACCAATCAGAAGGTGCCTTAGGCAGAGACACATTCTACAGTGTACACAAATATTCAGCAACACTTCCCCCTTTTTGTCTAATTAAAAATGAAAGGTTTTAACTCTAACATAGTAAAACTATATACAATAAGAACAATTATCAGGTAAGAATTACATTTACAATGTCCAGTCCATTTGTATTTGGAAAATTTGGAGAAAGTATTGTATTATCTATCCTTAGTCCAAAGTTTTATACCTATTCCACTTTCTTTTTCTTTTTTTTTTCTTTTTTTTCTTTTTTTTTTTTTTTTTCTTTTTTTTTTTTTTTTTTTTTTTTTTTTTTTTTTTTTCTTTTTTTTTTTTCTTTTTTTTTTTTTCTTTTTTTTTTTTTTTTTTTTTTTCTTTTTTTTTTTTTTTTTTTTTTTTCAAGACAGGGTTTCTCTGTGTAGCTTTGCGCCTTTTCCTGGAACTCACTTGGTAGCCCAGGCTGGCCTCGAACTCACAGAGATCCACCTGCCTCTGCCTCCCGAGTGCTGGGATTAAAGGCGTGCGCCACCACTGCCCGGCCCTAATCCACTTTCTATCACAACTTGTATTACCATCCTAAAAATATCTTTTTAGACCTAAAAAACATTTTCTTAGATTAAACTACTTAAGCTTTTATGTCTCTCAACCTATGTACTTTGCATCTCTTATGTAAGCTTCTTTTCTGAATTTGGTAATAGGGAAAACTATAACTATAACTCTCTAGTCTTCAGCCCCAGCAAAGACCCAAAAGGATATATTACCTGAGTAAACAAGAAATGCATAGCAAACAATTTCCAAAACTATAGAAATGACAGAGACAGCTGGCTGCCTAAACAGTCACCCAAGGTTTCTCTGCAACATTGGGGCATCCATCTTCAGCCTACAGACTTAGAATATCTGACAGAAATTTCTGTGAAGCAGGAATTTTTGAAGGACTTTCCTTGTCTTGGCAAAGTTCAGCAGCTGCCCCCTTTTGTGTCCTGCTTGTCCAATTTGGATAGTATACTGTCAGCAATCTAGGGAAAGGAAGTTTCTTGCTCGGTGGCTAACTTTGCCACAAAAAAAAGCAAACTCCATATGGAGATTCTTCAATGTCCATCATCCTTTTTTGAAGTAATTGGTGCTTCTAGGAACAGATGTGTCTCGCTGTCATGAAAAGCCTTAGGTTATTAAAACATCTTAAATATCATAATTCTGTAGGTCTTTGAAGTGTTTGAAGACCACCTATCTATCTAAAATATATCTGTTTTTAGCCTTAAAAACATACCTAACATGACTACAAGTTTCATTATTATAGATGACTAACTACTAACCTGTATTTCTTAATTATACATTATACTTTTAAATGATCTGCAAGAGTATAAATATATATATACAGTATAACAAAAAAACCTTAAATTTGAACCAATATATAAAAAATCCATACCAATGTAAAATCTACCCTTTTATTCTATCATTTCTATATCCCCCTTTTTCTTTTCAGAATGAGATCCCTAAATCCAATCTGTTTTAGTTAGTTTTTTTCCTGACCTTGACCCGTAACAACTTGTAATTAACACCCTTAAATGATGACAAACATTCATAACCCACCAAACAACCAAAACCACCAACCTCATCTCTTGAGAATGTGGGTATTGTGTTCTCTAGACTGCTTCCTGATGTCTGGGGGCAACAGCATCTTTAGAGGACCCTGAGAAAATTGGGATAATGGTCAAGTCCTGGTAGAGCTAGCTGTATTATTTTTTGTTTAATATCTGTGTTATGGGAAAGTGTAGAACTTATCTGAAGTCTTGGTTTGATTGTCTATGAGGCTCGACCATCTCAGCTAGCAGCTTTGAAGTTGTTCTGGATAAAAAAATTTGAGAAAACTGCAACAGAGGCATTCTGAGAGGCTGGATCATCTGGGCTACTTGTCTTCATTGGTGTCTGGTTCTTTTGTTCTGAAAGCACACAAACTTTTAAAGGTAACATACATATCTGCATTAGCACAAGTATGGAATGTGCAGTGTGTACAAGTCACTTAAAGATGATTTTCTGTTTCATGTTTGAGCAGGTAAAAGTCATCTCTTAACTTTATAAATCCATTTGACTATATAACCAAACTGTAATATAAATCTCTATCCATGTCGTATGAAAGGATGACATGTAATAATAAGTCATGAGGACTCTGTAGCCAACAATATTTATCATGTCTCATCCAGTCTCAGAGCTGTTCCCGTGCAAAGGGATCAGCATACATGTCGTCTGTCATGTAGTTTTGCCTGGCATCCTCTCTCATGTCTGCAGCCAAGATCCTCAGGAGGTCTCCCCCAACAAAATCTGATCTTTATTAATTTTGAAGAGAACCATAGCTTTTTGTTTCCTATGGAAATAAAGGCATACTCTCTCTCCTCCAATGCAAGGTATTTTCTGACTTTCATTCTAAAGATAAGACATTCTTAAAATATATAGATTGGTTTAACTTGGAAGTTTTTATAATCAAATGTTTCTCAGTAGGTATTGTTTTTTCTCAGTAGATATTGTCTTTTGTTCATTAGCACTTAAAATATTCAAAGTCAGCAAAGCACCATACAGGATGCAGATACCCTGTGTATTTCCCATCTTTTCATGACATTTTCCTTTTATTTTATTCTCTCTTTAAAGACTTGATTATCTTTAAACTGCTTATTTATTTTCTTATGACTGTCTATATCCATTTTCTTTGTTTCTTTGGCATCTAACCACTTATTCAAGCACATTGTAACCTATTCAGAGGTTTTCCCAGCCTGGACCTGACTTTACTAAATGCCGGCAGCCATACACTTGCAGCGTTCTCTGATGAATGAACCAAACTTACACTGCTGAGTGGTGGCTAGGCCCTCTGCTGCTGGCACATGGCCTGGTGGCTGCAACAGAGCCTCACGTCTGTGGATCCCTGCCTCTAGCTGGTCTATCTGCCCCAGTCTGGGAAGTTTCTGGGCCCATGCTGCAGTAGGCTTTTCTACCTAGTCTCCAGCCACCAAGTAGCATGCTGCCTGCTCTTCATAAACCCCATTCACGTGCTCAGTAGCAAGGCCTCTTAAAATCACTGCACCTCTGTACACAACAGACACTGAGCCTACTCAGAACTTTTCTTTCTTTTTTTTCAGCTTTCTCAGGCCCTATATGGATTTATATGCCCCACATTGGGCACCAAATGTAGCAAGCTTTCTTGCCTACAAAGACTATCTTTGTGCCTCCAGTGCACAAATAATGACCCAGAGACTTATTATTAATTATGAAAGCTTGGACTTAGCTTAGGCTTTCCCCAAACTAGCTCTTATAACTTAATTAACCCATTTTTTAAATCTATGTTCTGTTACATTGCTTGGTTACCTCTTCGTAGTACAGCACATCTGACTTCTTCCAAGGCTGCTGGTGAAATTGTGCACCTAGATTCCTCTTCCCAGTTTCTCTCTCTCTCTCTCTCCCCCTAAAGTAATGCCTATCTTTCCAGCCTAGCTATTGGCCATTCAACTCTTTAATAAACCAATCAGGAGGTGCCTTGGGCAGAGACACATCTTTACAGTGTACACAAATGTTCTAAAATACTCACATATACCAATCCTCAGTAGGAAAATCCAAAAGGCTCTAAAACCTTTGGAATATAACCATAGGAATAGTAAAGACCCTCTCAAGTGGAGGGAACCATGTACCACCCAAATCCCTGCCATCCAGGAGAGTGTTCACATACACCCTGACCTTTCTGAGCAAACACTCCAACCTCTACAGTCGACATGTAACACCACCTCCTTCATCTTGTTAGGAGGATTGAACAAGGAAATACATCTAAGGCCCTTAGCATGGTGTCTTATGTTGTCCTTTTTTAAATGGCTGCTGCCTTTTAATCCACAGCTGTCTGAATCAGCAACTGCAGCTCCACCACCACCAGCAGCAGTTAGGCCGCAAGGGCTGTAGCCAGAGGGAAATCTGTTCCCTCCGCTCCAACTCTTGCAAAGCTACGAAGGGACCTAACTAAACCTCTGTCCCTCTAAAGAACTCAAGGTTCAAAGGTTAAGGTGGAATTCTGCTCTTCAGAGAGCCCGAATAGCAAGTAGCTCACCTCCTCTCCTTGCTCTTCCTCCAAAAAGCCCTTGTGCTTCTCCTGGCCCCTCCTTATAAACCCTTTCTCCCCTGGCTCCTCCCTACCACTTCCTGTCAGCTAGTTGCTGACTTAGCCTCCTGACCACAAGTGAATTTTATTTAATCAAACACATCTTTACATCATTAAACAAGTATTCCAGAGCATAAACAAAAGTAACACACCTTGAAATAATATTCTACAAATTTTCCCCTTTTTGTCTAAACAAAAAAAAATGAAAGGTTTTAACTTTAACATAGTAAGACTGTATACAATGAGAACAATTATCAAATAATGATTACATTCACAATGTAATGAATTCCAGTTCATTTATGTTTGGCAACTTAAAAGAAAATACTCCATTATCTATCCTATCTTAATGAATCTAAAGTTTTATACCTAATTTACTCTCTATCATAACTAAGGAAAACCGCAACTATAACTATCTAGTCTTCAACTCCATCAAAGACCCCAGAAGGATAATATTATTTGAGTAAACAAAAAGTACATTGCAAACAACTTCCAAAACTTTAGCTAATTACAGAGACATCTGACTGCCTGGACAGTCACCCAAAGGTTCTTCTGCAACATCGGGGCATCCATCTTCAGCCTATAGGCCTATGGTATCTGGCAGAATTCTCAATGAAGCAGGAAATTTGAAGGACTGTCCTGCCTTGTATTGGCAAAGTTCATCAGTTGCTTTTCTCTGGGTCCTGCAGAATATCTGACAGACTCTTCTGTGAAGCAGGAATTTTGAAGGACTGTCCTGCCTTGTTTTGGCAAAATTCAACAGTCACTTTCCTCTATGTCCTGCATATCCAGTCTTCACATCACATTGTCTGCAGTCAAAGGCAAGAACAGTTTCTTTGCCCAGTGGCTAATCTTGCCACAATGAAAGCAAACTCCATAAGAAGTTTCTTCAATATCCATCATTTTCTCTGAAGTAAATTCGTGCTGTCAGGAACAGATGTGTCTCATTGTCATGAAAAAGTTTAAGTTAACAAACTTTTTTAATACTATATTGTATAGGTCTTTGAAAGGTTTGAAGACCATCTATCTATCTATCTAAAATATATATATTTTACCTAGAAAACATACCTAACATATCTACAAATTTGATTGTTATGAATGACTAACTACTGACCTGTGTTTCTTGATTGTCCTATATAGTATTTACAATAATAGCTTTCAAAAACTAGAACTTTACTTTACATTTTAAAATAAACTGCATAGGTACAATATCTTAACCAAGAGTAGAAACACATATACAGTATGTGGTAAAAAAACAACCTTAAATTTGTATCAATATACAATAACCCTTTAGATAAGAGTAGAAACATATACAGTATAACAAAAATAACTTTTAAATTTATGTCAACATACAAAAATGCTTTAACCAAAAGTAGAAATATAAATTCTATATAATTTTTGTTATAACAAAAATTACCTTAAGTTTGTATTCATATACAAAAGTCCTTACAAATATAAAATACTTAAGATCAATAGTTGTCCCTTAGTTTATAGTATATTGAACAATCTACCCATCCATCCTATCATTCCTATATACCTCCTGTTTTTTTCAAAGAGATCCCTGAATATAATATCATTTACATAATTTCCTCCCTTGCCAATACCAGTAACAATTAATAAACAACCCCAATAAATGATGACAAGCATCCATAACCCACCAAATGACCAAATACCATTCTTCCCACCTCTTAGGAATATGGGGGATCTTCCCAAAATTACTTCCCATTGTCTGGAGACAATGATAGCCTGAAAAAACTAAAATGTTGTCCAAGTCCTAAAAAAATATTATGACCCAGGTAGAAGCACTGTTGTGGGGCCCCATCATCCTTTTGGAGACTTCCAAGATCACTGTTAAGAAAATTTATTGTTCACTGTGGAAAACTTAAACATTATTAATATCAAAATGGAAAGTTTAAATTTTAAGATAGTAATATACCTAAAGAAAAACTTTAAAAAAATCAAAATAAATTTTGCGGGAATGAAATTTGTGACAATAGTAGTCTCTATATTTTGGTTTTCTTCTGTCCCATACCATGGCTCTTCTGATATGAGACAGAGACTCTGAATTTTCCTTTAACAATATGCTTGGGTTTAGAGAAGGAGAGAGCCCCACGCCAACTCCAAAGTCAGGTTTGGTTTATAATTGAGTCACAACAACAAATTTTTCAAGAGCCAAAGAGATTTTACCTTGTAGAAAGTAATTATACCATCATACCAGATTGTTTCTTTTCTTGGCAATTTTTCCAGACAATTCTCCCTTCTTCTTTAGATGTCTATCTGTCCAAGAGTCCTTGAAGTCTTCAAGATGGATATTTTTATTTCCCTGTAAAGACAAAAACAAAACCCTGCCCTGACCCTAATTTGTTGAGTTTTTCCTTTTGACATGTTAAATCACCACCTCAATTGATGAACTGTCATGTCTCCTGTTCAAATCGAATCTTTAGTAATTTTGATGTTATCCATAGCTTTTCCTCTCCTGTGGAAACCAAAGCAAAATGCCTTCCCCAACATAATACATATTTTGGTTTCCATTCTGAGGTCAACACATCTTTAAAGTATACAGGCTGATTTAATTCAGTAGTTTTCTCTACTGTCCAATGTCTCTCTGCAGCTATTGTTCTTTTCTCATTAGCATTTAGAAAATTTAAAGTTAACAAGGATTATGCAATCTATCTCTGAGAGTCTTCTGTTTATTAATCATTTCTTTTAAAGTTTGATTAGACATTTCTATAGCTGTTTGTGTGGTATACCTGTAATATGCTTTATGTTATTATATGGAAAAAACTTTTTCATTTTAGTAGACTCATGCTGGAGCATTGTCAGTCTTAATTTGTACAGGTGTTCCCATAATGGCCATCACTTCTAATAGATATGTAATTACATAATCAGTCTTTTCAGAACTCAAAGCAGTAGCCCATTGAAATAGTAAATATGTATCTATGGTATGGTGCATATTTTAATTTTCCAAATTCTGAAAATAAATACATCCATTCGCCAAATTTCATTTCTTTGTGTATCCTTTGAGTTACTTCCTGCAGGTAGTGGAGTTTGGTTATACAAGGAACAAGTAGGACATTGTCTTATAATTTCCTTGACTTGTTGCCAAGTGATAGAAAAATCCTTTTTTAAGCCCTTGATATTGACATGGTGTTTATATGAAACTCTGAGTACAGCACATTTCCTACTAATAACTGATCAAGTTTCATCATTACCATTTTGTCTAGAGGCCTGGCTAGACCTGTATCGGGATACAAAATGTGTTATATATATGATACATGCATATATATATATATTATATATTATATTATATATATATATATGATTCCTATTCCTGACTATTTCCTGTAATTGTATAAATACTGAAATTAATTCTGACTTATCAGGAATAAGTTCAGTAGTTTCAATATGTAAGACAATTCTTTTTCTGCATATTGAGTAATCAAGTAATTATATTAAAAGAGTTCTGAAAAATCTAATAATACCATAAGAATAGCATATAACTCTGATTTCTGAACTGAATCATAAGGGCTTTGAACTACTTTTTTTTATTTTTCCTGACTTATAACCTGCCTTTCCTGATCTATTTGCATCAGTATGAAATGTACAGGCTCCAGAAATTGGGGTACCTTTTACTATATGAGGTAAAATCTAATTAAATTTTTCTTATAAACTAAAATCTCCTACTTTTTGGATATTTGTTATTTCTCTCTCCCAAAAAAAATTACTGCAAGCTCTTTGCCAATTTTCATTTTCTGCCTATAGTGAAGCAATTTCAGCATTAGTAAAAGGTACTATAATTTCTGTTGGGTCCATTCTTGTCAATTGATGAAGTCTTAATTTTCCTTTTAGAATCAACTCAGAAACCTTTTCCACATGTCTTTAATTTTTTACTCTGTTTGTGTGGTAAAAATATCCATTCTAAGATAATATCTTCCCTGTGCATTAAAATCCCTGTGGGGGAATTGCAGAGGGTAAAATAACTAAAATGCAATCAAGTTCTAGATCCAAATGATCCACATGTGCATCTTGTAATTTCTTTTCCACCAAAGCCAATTCTCTCTTAGCTTAAGCTAATAATTCTCTTGGACTAGTTAAGTCCTTATCACCTTCTAAAGTTTGAAACAAATTACTCAGTTCTTGAGTTGTTATGCCAGTAGTGGGTTGTAGATAGGAAATGTCTCCCAGCAATTTTTGAAAGTCATTAAGAGTCCACAATTGATCTCTCCTGATTTGTACCTTTTGGGGTTGAGTGTTTTGTAAACCTATTTTATATACTAAGTAAACAAAAGAATCTCCTCTTTGTATTTTTTCAGAAGCAATTTATAATCCCCAGCAAGGCAAAATTTTCTTTACTTTTTCAAACTTTTTTCTAATGTATAAACATTTGAATCACCTAATAAGATATCATCCATATAACAATAAATTATAGATTGCGGAAACTGTACACAAATTATTTCCAATGGATGTTGTACAAAATATTGGCACAGAGTGGGGCTGTTCAACATCCCTTGTGGGAGAACTTTCCTTTGATATCTCTTAACAGGCTGAGAATTATTATAAGTAGGTACCATGAAGGCAAATTCTTCTCCCTCCTTTTCTTGTAAAGGTATGGTGAAGAAACAGTCTTTTAAGTTGATAACCATAATAGACCATCCCTTAGGTAATAAAGAAGGCAAGGGAATTCCAGACTGTAAAGAGCCCATTGGCTGAATCACCTTACTTATGGCTCTTAAACCTGTTAACATCCTCCATTTTTCCAGATTTCTTTTTAATAACAAATAGGGGAGAATTCCAAGGACTGGTTAATTCTTCAATATGTTGAGCATTTAACTGCTCTTTAACTGGCTGTTCTAAGGCCTGTAATTTTTCTGATGTCAAAGCCATTGTTCCATCCAGACAGGTTTGTCAGTTAACCATCTTAAAGGTAGAGCTATTGGTACTTTTGAAATACCAACAGCTTTTGTGCCCTGCTTATGTACACCTTGAATGGTCTGTAACTGACCTTTATAGTGTCTTTTGATATTTCTCTCACAAGCATTCCTTATTTTGTAGTTTGTTTCTGAGATTGGGGAATGTTAATCTGTGTTTTCCATTGCTGCAATAAATCATGCCCCCATAAATTCATTGCTATATTAGCCACATATGGTTTCAATTTTCCTATCTGTCCTTCTGGCCCTATATATTCATCCCATCTTGTACTTTGTTCTACTTGGGACAAACAGTCAATCCCTAAAAACTGAACATTTACTTCCTGAAGAGGTCAACCTGGATGCCATGATTTTGGTGCAATTATTGTTACGTCTGTACCTGTGTCTACCAAACCCTCAAGTTCTATGCCATTTATTCATATTTTTAACTTTGTCATTTGATCATTGATAGAGTTTGCCAAAGTATTTGCTTTATGGTTTCTCCTGCAATTTTTGTTTTATTTTCTAAAGCTGTTCTGGCATCCAGAACCATATGGTTTTTAACAACAGGAATTATATTATTTAATCATTTTGTGAAGGGTTTTCCCCAATGCTAGCAGGGAATAATTGAACTACATTTTAAATTGGGGCCTCCAAGAGGCCCCACCAGGTATTTCCTGATGACAAAGGGTTACCTTGTCTGTCCCTTGTTGACCTACATTCATTAGTCCAATGCTGTCCTTTATCACACCTTCTGCACACTCCAAAAGGCTGGGGCCTTCTGTTTGAATTATTTCTATAATAAACATTATTTCTAAGAGCAATTTGCCTACAGTCCCTTTTCAGATGACCTTGTCTACCACAATTAAAACACCTAACATTTTGATTTTTCTTCATATTTTTAGAAAGTAATGCTCCTATCCAAGTATCATCATTGGAAGTATGGGGGCTGATATCAATTGTATGTCTGATCCATTCTTCTATGGATGCTGATCTTGCCCTTAAAGGCCTAATTACCCTTTTACATTCCACATTAGCATTTTCAGAAGCCAATGATTATATTAATATTTGTCTAATGTCTGGATCAGATACCATTCTATTTACAACATCAGTTAATCTGTGCAAGAAATCAGTGAAAACTTCTTTTGGGCCTTGTATAATTTCAGTAAATGATTCAGTTCTCTTTCCTGATTTTTCAACCCTGTCCCAAGCATTCAAAGTGGCTATACAACATAGAATCAGGGTGTTATCATTCAACATAGACTCTTCGCGATCAGCATACTGACTCTCACCAAGAATTTGGTCTTGGGAAATCTCATGACCTCTAGCCCTAACTCATTGTTCCAGGGCCCTGGCTTCCTTCCTCCACCAAGTTCTCCATTGTAATCGAGGACCATCTTTCTAACACTGCTGAAACTAAATCCTTCTAGTCCTGTGGAATAACTCTATTCTTAGTTTTACATGAATTTAACATCTGTCTTACAAAGGGTGAATGCATACCATATGAAACTACTGCTTCCTTAATTCTCTTTAAATCTAACATATCTATAGGATTCCAAATAATTTTTGTGTAGCTTTGGGGATGCATATTATATGGTGGTGGCTGTTGAACAGTAACCAGATATACTAAAGTTGGTATTCTAATCATCTTAAGCCATTCCTCTCCAGTTTCACAAGGCAATGGAGTGACAAATTCTGCTCTAAATTCCTCTGTGTCTGAACATTTTTTTCATTAGTGTGTCTTTCCAAGGCCTGCATCCTACTAATCAGCTTGTTATATTTAGCACAAAAAAAAAATCACCAAGGCTTTTATTGGTAAGATATTGATTACAATACTGATAAGTATTATCAGTATTATATCAGTATAAATTAAATCCTCAATCTTCCCATATACTGCTTCTAACTTCAAGCTTTCTAAGATAACAGTATAGAGAGCCCTAGCACCCTGCATTGTTATGTTTCCCATTCTTAACATAGAAAAAATTCTTTTCAATATTATTTAAATCTCTCCTACTCTCCTAAAGGATTTCCCAAATCTCTTACCAATTCTGTTGACTTCTCTGGGCAAGCAGCAACCAACTGCTAGCATGGAGACGTTCAGACTGCAAATACAGCAGAGCCTGCTGGCATAACCCCTCTTTCCATGCGGTTCTACCACCCATTGGTGCACCAACTGTTGTCCTTTTTTAAATGGCTGCTGCCTTTTAGGCCACAGCTGTCTGAATCAGCAACTGCACCTCCACCACCACCAACAGTGGTTAGGCTGCAAGGGCCGTAACTGGAGAGAAATCTGTTGCCTCCGCTCCAACTCTTGCAAAGCTACGACAGGGACCTAACTAAACCTCTGTCCCTCGGAAGAACTCAAGGTTCAAAGGTTAAGGTGGAACTCTGCTCCTTCGAGAGGCTGAACCACAAGTAGCTCACTTCCTCTCCTTGCTTGAGTCCTCCAAAAAGTCATGTTTCTCCTCACCCCTCCTTATAAACCCTTTCTCCCCTGGCTCCTCCCTACCACTTCCTGTCAGCTAGTTGCTGACTCAGCCTCCTGACCACAGGTGACTTTTATTTAATCAAACACATGTTTGCATCACTAAACAAACACGTTCCAGAGCATAAGCAAAAGTAACACACCTTGAAATAATATTCTCCAACAGTCTTACATGTTTAATGTGGGCTCCTGTATCACAGCCAGACGAGAACATGGACTCTATGCTAAAAGACAGGGTCTGAGGAGACGCTGCACACCAAGCCGTGAGCACAGTCCCTGGTCCAGCGCTGATGGGGTTGTTCACCTGAAGAACTTTCTCTATCAGCAGCAGATCATCTGTACATACCCAGGACCAGGTCTTCTTTCACTGTCTGTATGGAGCCCCCAAAACATTTGTGGCACCCCTGCATCTTTCCCCTGTGGTGAAGCACTTCCTTGTTGGCCTGGTGCCAACTCCCTTTAGATTTTTTATTAGTCAGACTTCTGCTCTGCAGAACAATGATGAGCAGGAATGACTGGTAGGATTGTGAGCATCAGCTCAGAGAGGCCTAGACGCCTCCTCTGTGAATGCAGCTCACATGTCCTGGGAAATCCACCCAGGTACAGCACAGTAACCTGGCAGTTACAACAGTCCCTTCCTCCTCAGACGTTAGCAGGCTCCCTGACAGCTCTGTGAAGGTGAGCTTATTCTCAGCAAGAGATTGATGGCTACAATAGAACTAAGCAAATGATGTGGCTGAGCTATCCCTGGGACAAGGTATTACCCAAGAAGTGCCTTACAGCCAACCAGGTAGAGATCCACTCTTCTCTCCAGCTTCCTCTGGCCATGGCAGTTTGGACTGAGCCCTCTGATCATCTCCACCTCTCTCTTGCCTGCACCTCTACCCCATCATCCCAGGTCTCCCATACCCCAGCTCCCTATACCCTTCCTTCTTCCGCTTCTAATGACCCCAAAGACCTCACAAACCAGAGGGAGCCAAAAACGTGGACACGATGCTAAGAACCTCTCACAGATTTCTCTCAATGACTTTATAAAGCGATATTTTAGGTGGGGTCTTCTGGGAGACTCCGAGATGCGTATATAATTAAGAGCCTAATTCAAAGATCCAGAACTAACAGGAGACAAACAGTTTATTTAGTTGCTTGTGAGAACAAGACTGAAGCAACCCAAGTCACATGTTCCTGTTTAACTTCTGTCAGAAGATCTTACCACCTGGAGATCTCTCTCTCTCTCTCTCTCTCTCTCTCTCTCTCTCTCTCTCTCTCTCTTTCTCTCTCTCCCTCTCTCCCTTCTCTCTCTTTCTCCCCACCTCCTCCCTCTCCCCCACCTTACAGAGTCAGTGAGCTAAAGGTTCTCTCCCTTTCTCTCTCCACCCCACCCACACACATGCCTAGCGTCCGTGAGCTAAAGGGGCCTGTTGTGACCAATGAACCCATCTCAAGCAGAAAAATCTCCTTTACCACAACCTGGCACTATCAAATCACAGAACAAAGGCAGGAAGCCCCCCTTTCGTTTTATTCACCGGGAAAGGCTGTGCCCATTCCTTATCCACTGTCGGTTTCTCACCAAAGGAACATTTGCAAGATGAAAGATTTATATCCTGTGAAATATTTCACTTGTCATCGCTGGGGACTCCAGGTTCCCCGGCTGTGCCGTGGGTTCCGGGAAGGCTCCTTGTGCTGCTGCCCGCACAGTTGCAAAGCCACACTGCTCCCAAGTGGCTTCTGTGGAGAAGAAGCAGAAAGCCAACTGTGGCTGCCACCGAACATTCCAGACCCAGGACAGCAGTTACCCTGGCGAGCCCAGCTCTCCAACCCCCAGGAAGACCCTGTGTCTTGGCAAAGGTTCAGCATTTTTTTTTTAGTAAACCTGGAGACCTACAGGGTTGCCAGCAAAAGAAACTCCAGATTCAACCTGGACACCGTTAGAGTGAGGTCGGAAGAACCTTTTGTCTGAAGAGAAAAAAAAAAAAAGCAGGCTAAAGAAAGCAAACATAACCGCAGGCAAAAAGCACACACTGGTACTTATTGCTCGGGATTGTGTGCACCGGAAAAGGCAGCGCCCTATTCCTCGTGGATTTTCTCAGACCTTTGGGAAGGTAAGGCCATCACAATAAGCGAAATCCTTTTGCTGATCTCTTCCTTTTGTCGACAATGAAAAACATCGCCTTCCTTTTATAATGAACAATCTTGTGACACCACTGTCACCGCGCCCTGAAGGGGACTGGTTGCTCTTCCTGGCACTAGAGTCAGTGCTCTCACAGTTTGGAGTGACTCTAAAATTAGGGAAGCAGGGACAGAGTGGGTATGACAGCAACATCGGCTTCGCCCCAGCAAGACCCTCAGAGCCACACCCCTGCCCTTCCCCTGCCCACACCCAAAGCTCAGGCTGCGCTCCAGGGAAGTTAAATTCAAAGCTCTGTGCTGGGCACCGGAACTGTAACTTCTGAAGTTCTGCAGGCATTTAGGCACTGTTCTGTGGCTGAATTCTCAATTCTAGCTGCACCTAGACTCACCAGGCGAGCCAGGAAGCAAGGGCCCATCCTGGGCTCCACCCAGGCCATCCAGAGTAGAACATGGGACAACAGTGTCCCATGCTTTGTTTAAAAGATTCCAAAGAGGTGAATGTTGAGAATAAAGTCACATTATTTGATTAGATGACTTTTTTACAATGGTGTATTCACAGACACACCAAAAATAAATAAATAAAATATATAAAGAGAATAAAGAGTCCATGGCTAGAGAGATCACTCCCATGTTAAAGGCTAAGACTCACAACCAAGAGAATAGTTGTGCCGTGGCATGATGGCGCACACCTTTAATCCTAGCAACTGGAAGACAGAGGCAGTTGGATCTCTGTGAGTCCAGACCAGCCAGGGCTACATAGTAATACCCTGTCTCAAAAAATAATAATATTAAAATAAATCAAATTTAAAGAGAAATGAGTTGTTTTGTTTTGTTTTGTTTAAATACACATTTGGACATGGATTCTCCCAAATCCTACCTTCCAGTAATGACCAGTTTATCACTCTGGAGAGTATGTAAACAAAGAGGAATGGGATCCAAAACCTCCATGGCCTTCCTAACCCTGGCCCAGCAGATCTGGGAGCTGAGAGGCAGTACATAGTCCCTTACTGGAGGAGGCAGGAGACTGCCACTCTCGTCATCACAAGACGCTCTTTTAACATTTCATTTTGTGAGTGCCTAAATTAGAAACATTTTCTTCATTAAACTAGATTTATGAAGTAACAATTACCTCATTTGCCCATTTTTTAAAATTAATCAAAGATTTATATAAGTCCCAATCAGAGGTGCTGACCAGTAAAAAACTACCCAGGGCTGGCGTCAAAGTGCAAGAATGCCATCCCCCAGCACAGAAGTGTGACGCTGGTTGAACCCACACAATTCATCTTAAATGGACAGGCTCTTTTAAAAGCAAATTTGAAATGCTAAACTGTGGGAAACAAATCACTACCACTGAAAGCTGGGACTGTTGAGGAGGAAGGAGTCAAAACGAATAACAGATATCCCAGGGCAGCAGGTTGAAAGGGGAAGGGTTAGGGAATAAGTGCAGGGTTCTGCCATAATGCTACACTGTTAGGGATTTTTATTCTGCCAATAATTGCACATGAATCCTTGTGCAAATCAAACCATCACTGCCGGACTCCATTTTCCCATTTGTAAACTGAGAGGGGTTAAGATAAAGCAGGTCTCCTCGAGCTGGGCTGTGTTGATATTTGAGGCAGGTTATTTCCCTGTGGGACTGCCCTGTACAGAACAGGACATTTAGTGGCTTGTCTGGCCTCCACCCACGAACTGTTAGGATCAGGCCTCCTCACTGTGACAATCACAAGGGTCTCTAGACATGGCCAAATGTCAGCACCACTGACTCAGGGGCATTCTGAAGTTCCCTTGATTTTTGAAAATCCACAGCTTAACGTGGAAGAAGCTGCGGGGTGATTTGGAGGATGCAGGAACACGCAGAAGAAGCCGAGGAGGATCCTGAAGACGCAGAACTGCCCATATAGAAGAGGTTGCCACCTAAGCTCGAGCATAAATTGCCTAAGGAGCTTGCCTACCTGTCAGTCAAGCTGAAATGCCTGACCCTTCAAACCAGAACTCCAGGGGCTGCAAGGCTCTACAGCTGACTCCAGTGTCACAGTTCAAAGGTCATCACAGGCAAGCATAGTGGAAGACAGGAAGAGCTGTCCGTTCATCTCTCACGACCCTGGTAATACTGCATTTCCCTCACTCCGTAAAGTCAAAAGTCCCACCTGTGCGAGCTCGGGGAAACAAGGTGCTCCCCAATACACCCCCAGGTGTATTTTAACATATTCAACCTTATTCTTTAACACACTTGACAGAAGATACCAGACTGTGTGGTTTTTGCCTTCCTCTAAGAAGGGAACTCAGCTTTATTAACAGCAACTCACAATCCTTCAGCATGCACACACACACACACACACACACACACACACACACGCACGCACGCACGCACGCACACGCACACGCACATGCACACATGCACGCACACAAATCCCAAGGCCAATTTCAAGCTTTTCCTCTAGCAGAATTCGCATACATTTCCAGAAGGTCAGAGAGCTTGGACACCTCAACAAAGCTGCAAAGCCAAAGTCTTCCCCGCAGTCATGAGCCTGAAATCAAGCCAGCCAAGGTCTCCAAACCATGACCATAGGATGCATTATCCTACCAAGAGATTAATTGATCCAGTTTCTCAATTAGATGATGATCACATCTGAAGAAAACATGCACCCTGCTGGGGGGATGACAAGAGACCCTCTGGACTCATTTCTGAGTGAAATGAGTGGAATGAGAGGCTCAGACACCCAAGCGATGAGGCAGAGCCTCTACCAGCCTCACTTCACACATTTATAAGCAGAGTGAGGGATCCCTGGAAAAAACGGCTAAAGAATGCTGGGAATTCTGTACTAACCAACGTGGACTCTTTGCAAAGTGCTCATTCACACTTATCTAAGTAAGATTAAGGTTGTGACACAAAAGTGTGAATTTTACTTGATTTTTTTTTTTTTTTTTTGGTCTGCTGTTTCAAATAAATATCAAGAATAGTCAGACTTTATTGATCATGCACCCTGTGCCAGCTCTGGCCAAACATTTTAAATAAATCATCTTATTTAATCCTTACAAGAACCGAATTCAATTGTTGCTGCTTTTCTTCCTGGTTTATTATTGACAAACTAAGTCTTAAAGAAGTCGCATGACGGTCATCACACCCTGAGTGAGAATTCATACCCACAGTCTGATAGCAAGAGCCTAAGTTCCTGCTGGATGAAGCACGGCCTCGTGAGCTGCCTGCTCATTTGTCAGATGAGGAAACAAATAACTCTGCTTGGCGTTCTCCCGTGGAGAGTTACAGAGTGCTCTGGAAGCCTGGCGTATAGGCTTGCTCCTAGAAACAGTCCAAAGTGCAATTTGGGACACCCTGAACCAGAATCACCAGGAAGTCCATTAAATACAGGTTCCTTGACCCCATGTTGCTCCCATCATATCAGATGTTGGGGTACAGAAATGGCCAGGGCGGGACTCTGTATCACAAGCACTTCCTTGGACAGTTTAAACTGTTCAGGTTTGAGAATTGCTCCCTAGAATCAGTATATTCCAGCAACCACAAAGCATAGCCTCATGCAAAAGTTGAAGAAAAAAACTTTCTCTCTCCAGACCAAAATTACAATACAGATAAACCACAAAACTCAATCTTCAGAGGAAGAAAATTTCCAGTAAGGCAGCCTCCCATTCAAAGATCCCTGAATGTATTTCAACATTTTTGATTTTAGACCTAAACCCACTCACCAGAGTATATCACAGTTTGCACTGAGAATCTGTCTCCCTCTGGAGACCAGAAATCTGTTTTATTAATACCACTTAAGCTGTTACTCAAAGCTCTGAACAGCTAGAACATATGCAGACTTCTCTCTCTCTCTCTCTCTCTCTCTCTCTCTCTCTCTCTCTCTCTCTCACACACACACACACACACACACACACACACGCACGCACGCACGCACGCACGCACGCACGCACACGCACACGCACACACACACACACACACACACACATCCTTACACAAATTTGAGTAAACACTGTGGAACCAGAAAATGAAATTGCTCTCAAATAACCATTATGACTTTTCTTATATGCTCACATCACAATAAAATTCAGAGCGTGGGCCATCAGTGGAGAAGGAAATTACCGAGCAGGCATTCCTCAGCTAGATGTGAGCCCTTAAGGGATGGAATAGCATCCTATTCCTGACTGTATCGCTAGCTCCAAGCACATAGTAGGCAATTAATCCAGTTTTGCACTAATGAAGAAGAAAGGATGCTGTGCGAGAATTAGTGAGCCAATCAATTCCCCAAGGAGAAGAAGCCTCACCCCTGCACAGCTGTGGACAGGGCTGTTCTTCAGAGAGAATAGAAGAAGAGGGTTCGTCTCTAACTGCCTGCCTTCTCTTGGGAATACTTCTCAAGTCTTGAAGCTGTACCTCTTTGCATCAGAAGACAATCACCTAACTTCTTCAGCATACACATAAAACTCAAAATGAGCCTCTAAATGAAATCCAGAATAAAAAATACAAAGGAAAGAAAAGAAAGAAGATAGACTGGGTTCTTTTGGAGGGTAGGAGGGGGACAGTAAGAGCATACAGCCTGCCAGGGCATGGCAAAATATCACATTTTCATTTATAGCAAAGATGGTTAGAGTTTTGCTTCCTTCTGCTGTGCACAAATTTCATATTCTTCCTTACAATAAAACACATTCATTCTCCTGCCTCGTTCCCTCTGCTCTCCATGTAGCATGGATATTCACATTAGTCTCTATTAGCTGCAAATGCATGTGTACATGTACACACACAGGCACACACGCTCATGCACATGAGTCTACACCACACTGAAGATCAGCTTTTGTTCCCTAGAAATGCATCTGAGTAGGTGATTTCCAAACCAATGCAGAATGAATACTAAGGATGATTCTACCCCAACAGTGTCAGGATGTTTCTGGCCACTGGGATTAGTTCTAAGTTGATGTGTTCAGAGCGTCATACTCAGACCTCTACAAATCATAAACACTCCAGCCTTGGGGATACCCTAGGATCATCTGCTTCTAAATCCCTCCCTGTACAGATAAGGAAATCAAGTTCAAATTCAAAGTGCAACTTCTTGCCAATTAGCAGAAGATGAGTTATCACCCAGTACCCAGTCCAATCTCTACCCACTGAACCATAGCGGGACCAGTGTCTTGTACTTGCTACAGTGGTTCTCAACTTTCTTATTGCTGTGACCCTTTAATATCTCATATTGTCGTAACCCCAACCATGAATTGTCTTCATTGCCACATTACTGATTTTACTACTGTTATGAATCATAATGTAAATATCTGTGTTTTCTGATGGTCTTAGACATCCCCTGTGAAAGAGTCATTCCATCCCCAAGGGGTCACAACCCACAGGTTGAGAACCACCGACTTACTCGCTCTCTGGCAGTTCAGCAGAAAATTCATTAAGTTCTCTCGGTTGTGAGTACAGAATCTAGATTCAGTGATAATAAATAGTTATCAGTGATTGTTACGGTTCCTAAGAAGTGCTGGACTCCAATAAACCAATATTATTGCACTTAACATTGGTCTAGTACTTCCTTTTGCTTGATCTCTTCTTTAAAGAGAATAAAATATGAAAAAGAAGAGCCTTTCGGGCTCAGGAATCTACACACGAGATGCCCCCATTGGCGCCAGTCTTCCGCTTTGCAGCTTCTCAAACTGCAGTGTCGTGGGAATTTGACAAGTCCATGCAATGATTTAATAGGCCAGCATGCAGCTTGAGATTCTGCATTTCCAACAAGCCCGGGGGACCCCAGTGCTGCTAGCCACAGGTCACAGTTCCAGCAGCAAGATTACCAGACCGTTCCTCCCAACCACTGATGTTTGAATGAGTTGGCCCTCAGAAGTCTCTGGCACTTGGATCTTGGTCCCCAGCTGGTGGCTGTTGGAGGAGGATTTGGGGGTGTGGTCTTGCTGGAGGAAGTACGTCACTGGGAGTGGGCTTTGAGGTTCCACTATTGAGTTAGCACTTCCTGCTTCCTGACTGTGGTTTGAGATGGGAGCTGTTCCCGTCGCCATGCTTCCATTCCATTGCGGGCTCTCACCTCTGAAACTGTAAGCCCTATCAAATGCCTCCTTTTATAAGTTGTCTTGGTCCTGGTGCTTTATCACAGCAATAGAAAAGTGACTAAGACACTGAGCAAAATAGCCCCACCATGCGAAACAAGCCAGGCGGCCAAAGATGAAGACCTGCTGTGGGTCCCTGAAAACAGAGCTCACAATGAAGGCAGCAGAAAGCCAACTAAAGAATTTCCTTTGTGATGTAAGTCTATCTTATCCATCACTGTCAGCAAAGCCCACTGTGGATCCTGTGAGGAAAGTCCCCACGGCAGCCCAGAAAGCTTTCCTAGAGAGGTAAGTGTGGAAGGGAGTCTAAATCTGTGTTAAGATTGAAGACTAAGCGAAACCAGAGCACCCTCACTTACTTAGGAATAACTTCAGCGCCAAGTGTGAGGAAAGAGAAAGATCTCTAATGTGCACCCCAGAGAACACAGGCTGAGGCCAACCCTCTCCTTGCTTCGCTAAACAAACCAAATCATCATGTCTAACAACTTCAAAAATAGCTTTTGTGCCAGGAGGACATTTGCTTCAGAAAATCAAATGGGCAACTTAATTTCAACCTCTCTGATTAAGTAGATCCTAGTCTGTCTGTGAACACGCTTCCAACATTTCCCCAAGGGAGCTGAGTGGTAACACAGAGAGCATGACCGTT
This sequence comes from Peromyscus leucopus, assembly GCF_004664715.2. Classification (NCBI taxonomy): domain Eukaryota; kingdom Metazoa; phylum Chordata; class Mammalia; order Rodentia; family Cricetidae; genus Peromyscus; species Peromyscus leucopus. Next base: position 15,444,828 of record NC_051071.1, on the reverse strand, counting down.
TATTTGGCTTAAGGAACATATTAATTTATCTGGTTTATAGAATTTAAACATCTGACGGATGACAGTGGGGCTGATTTTATTCATCAGCTAATTGCTTTGCCACCTGGAGCTGAAGCTTTATATATGCAGCTTATAAAAGATCTGAAAAGGATCTCAATTATTCTTTAATTTGTTCCTTGAATATAAAGTAGGAAAATCTGGCTTAATCAAACATTGTCTCAATTCTACTGGGATATGTCTGGTTACCTTATACAAGGTACGCTTTCATTTAATCATATGATATGATAATTCCCCACTTTCAAGCCAAGTATCCTCTTAGTTACAATCAATTTTCCACTGAAAAAATAAACATTGTCTCTTTACTGAAATCCCGGTAGAGAAAAATAGCCCCTTTTAATGAAACGTGCTGCTCATACAACCACACTAGGAATTTCTGTGTAGGAATCTATTAAACCTCCTAATTTAACATTGCTGGTAAATTGTAGAATAAAGCAAGTTCCGTGAGCAATTCTCTGTGCACATGCCATTCCTGGCACATGAGGGAGGAATGGATAATGAACGCATGTGTGCAGACACACACTCGCACACGCACTTGGGCACACACACACAGCACTGCTGGGATCTATTAAGCCTCACTTAATAAATGTTTTAATCAACTTGGATTCTATAATTTATCTGAGGGGGTAAAAAGAGGAGAAACTAGCAGTCATGCAATTTCTTTAATTGCACCAAGTGAATCCGAAATGCCAGCACGTTCTAGCAGGCTGCAGAAGTCCCAAAACGTAAAAGAAGTACTGAGTAGGCAAGAGGGATGCTCCTGAGATGCAACCTTGCAACAAGCTAGAAGTTAGGCCATAAAGACAGTCTATTAATGTCCCGGGTGTTGGAGGGGGGTGCAAATGGTTGATCCCTATCTGACCAAATTTCTCTTCCTTGTCACTTAAATATTCCAAGAAAAGACAATGCAGCTGCCCAAATGGGTAAGTCAGGGGAAACTGAGGCCAAGGATTGCACAGGCTTCTGGGAGAAGATAAGGTCATCAGCTGGTAACCCATCTGAAAATAATGGAGAGTTGCTGGGACCTCTGGCCTCTGAAGACAGAAGTACGAGCAGAGAAAACTCAGGCAAGCGGGGGAGGGGGGAGGATCCAGAGTCAACCAGAACAGACCGGAATACAGACAGAGGATTTGATGAGCAGTAATGCAAAGCACCAAGAACCTGGAATAGAAATGGAGGTTAACAGCAAAATCCAGCCCTGTTCCATCATTTCCCAGTGTCCCTAGGACCAGGCCTCCTTAGAAGTCCTGTGCTTGTGAACAGTGTAGGCTAGTCAAGTGAAACCCTGAATGCCAAAGCTGGAGGAGATCTTCAGGGATGGGTTATCCACTGTACACGAAGATAACACACCTCCCCAGACATCTGGATGCAGTATGGCTTAGGATACAAGAGCTAGGGCTTCGGAATTGGATGCCAACCCGTGGCTTGCCAGCTGTATTTCTCTGAGGAGTTTTGTGCCAATGAAAAAGAAGATAACTATTGTATCCATTTCATAGGGTTGTATGAGGCTTAAGTGAGATAAGCCACAGACAGAGATGACAATAGTGTACATTTCCATCATCACATTACTGCCCCAAATTATTGAATTCCATCTATGCCAAAAGTGGGTTCTTTGCCAGCTAAAACAGGCCATGATATTGCCCAAAAAAAAAAAAACATAGGGAGTGTGATCAATTCAAACATCTGGAAGAAAGCCAAACATCTGCCTAAAGACAGAGGTTCCTTCTACCACGTGCATACTCTGCTCTCCTTCAGAAGTCCAATCTAGAACAACCTCTCTTCCTCTCTCTCCTATTGTTGGATCTGAGCAAAGTCCCATCATACAAAAGGAGACAACTCCAAGCTGGGGGCGGGACCAACCAAATGGAATGGCTTCCATTGACTTACAGATAATGTGTCTAGCTTCTTCTCCCCTTTCCCTTCATGCTGAGTTTCCCAGATCCCGAATGCTAGACAGCTATTGGTTGATTATAGACACATCCACTCCTACCCCCACAGGCAGCTTCGCTGGGAGGAAAATTAGGCCATATCTGGTGAGTTCATACCCAACCCTAATCCTCGCTCCCCAGCAGCGAGCATGAGGAGAAATGGGTAAGGCTTCACTTGTAGCTCTCCGAAGGCAAATGACTTTGTACCACACAGCTTTAATTGAACTGCCCTTCCTCCCCAGCACACCCGTGTGTGTGCCCATTTGCTCACCTCTTAGACATACCAATCCATGTCTATGCTTCCGTATTTCCTATTTCCCTCAATAGCTCTCAGTCTCCTAGCATATCAGCAAACACATCTCCATTAAAGAGGAAGGAGGGAAGTAGTGGTTGGAGGACAGAAATGGTGAGTTGAGCAGAAAATTCTTTCTGATGGACACTTGTCTGGTTTTCTTTGGATGTCTTCATCAGGCTGAGTGTGTAGCTCACTGGCAGAGTGCTTGCCTAGCATGTGGGAGGCCCAGAGTTCAATCTCCGGCATCTCATCTCCCCCAAAGGAAAATCTTTTCATTTGTATGCAAGTACTATTTAAGATCAGTTTGCCAAGCGGTGGCCAGGAGGAGGGTGCTAAACTGTGTCTACGGGTCTATGTGGAGTGGCGTCTGAAGAAAGGGTACTGTAACGCAGGTGCTCCCTCACCATTCAGAACCAGCCTTTTCCTATGTGGGGGCAAGATGTCGATAGTTAGAACAATTCCTCAATCGTTCAAAGATGGCCATGACTATGGGACAACTCCAGTGGGACCCTGGAGGTACTGTGCGAGGTGTTAGTCACAGGACAGAGGAGCTTGGGAACCTAGAATGGTAATCCAAGGCCCAGTCTATATTTTGAGTGGATCTCAAGAGTCTGAGAAAGGGGGATAATCAGCGTGAGACAAATGTTGGTATCAAAAGCTAAATCTGGGCAATAAGTCAAGTCTGGGGCAGCAGGTACATGAGGACACACGTACTCATGAACTCAAGCTCAAGAGTTCAGATTTTCTATCTCCATTCTTCCCTAAGCTCCCATTGGCTGAGTAATTTGAATAGGCCAAGGCAGCATGCTAGATTTTCTCCCTTATATTTTTTGGGATACAGTTTGATTATTAACCTTTTATTTATTTTATTATTTATGTATATGAGTGTCTTACCTGAACGTATGTACATGTACTACATGTATGCCCGATGTTTGTGAAAGTCAGAAGAGAGTGTCAGCTCCCCTGGAACTGGAATTACAGTTGTTGAGCTACCATGTAGGTGCTGGGAATGGAACTCTGGTCCTCTGGAAGAGCAACAAATTCTCTTAAGCACACAGCCAACTCTCCAGCCCTAGTTTGGCTATTTAAAGAAAGCCAAAATAACAATGGCTTAACCAAGATGGATTTGTCACTTACAGGAAGCCTAAACTTTGGGCGTGGGGCCCTGCTCTGGAGTCATCAAAGGCTGCCTCCTTCTGTACCCTTGCACTGTAATCTATAAGATGTCCTTTCTTCCTGTGGAGATGTTCACCATATGAGGCAGCATTCCAGCCCAGGAATGACATGTATTCTTCAAGGACATGATGGTTTATACATACCTTTCAAGCAAAAATTTGGTCATATATGGCCATACCTAGCTGTAAGGAAGTGTAAGAACTATGATCATTATTATAAAAGAAGCCTTGGATTTCCCAAGAGACTGGACATTGGACCAGCTAGCAATCCGAGTCACCCGCCAGTGGACCCTTCTCATTTCTACCAGCATACACAGCTAGATTAGAAAGACGTAGTTTGTCCACAAAGTGGGATGTTAAATGCCATTAAATATTCAAAGATGTGTGTGTAATGGGATGCTAAATAAAAGAAGCCAATGATAAAGGACCATATGCTAAATTATTCCATTTATGTGTAATAGTCACAATAGGAAAATCTATAGAAATAAAAAGATAATTCATGATTGCCTAAGGTTGGAGGAACAGAGAGGGAGAAGGAACAGTGGCTTGAAGACAAAGAACTTCCTTCTGAAGTGATAAAAGTGCCCTAAAATCAGCTATGATTGTGGCTGCATAATTATAAACAAAGTAGATTCTACACTATAAATAAGTGAATTATATCTCAATAAATCTGTTTACAAAAAAAAAAAAGCAGTCCCTTAAGCATTTGCATCCTCATTCCCAGTCGTAAATGTTCCAGCAGAAGCCTGTGTGTGACGTACACGTGTGCCTCCATTCGATCTAAGTCAAGGTCTTTCGAATTCCCTGGAGAGCCACAGTCCTTCTGTGTCTTCATCGCAGATACCAGCTCTCCTTCCAACAGAGCCAGGATGAGATGTTAATGATGTCAATTCTGTTTCAAAATGTTTGCTTCACGAGATGGGCCAAGACACAGGTAATTAAACAATGTACAATATTCTTTCTAATCTTCAGTTACTTAGAGTTCTGCGTCTTCTAATGCCTAGAGGTACTGAATTTGCTTTATTAAAGTTAAAAAGTAGAGGCTAGAGAGATGACTTGATAGTTAAGAGCAATGACTACTCTTCTAGAGGACCCAGGTTCAATTCCCAGCATCCACATGGTGGCTCACAACCATCTGTCACTCCTGTTTCAAGCAACCCAGTGCCTTCTTCTGGCCTTCACAGGCACCAAGCACACACCTAATACACAGACATTCATGCAGGCAAAACACTTATACACAAAATCAAATCAAATTTAAATTAAAAATAAATTAATTAAATTAAAAAGTAAATGTCTAGGCTACCTGAATAGCTAATCAGCAAGGAAACAGAAGATGAACCTACCTATACTCATAATGAGTAGCATCCACTCTCTGGTGGCTAGCCATTTCTAAACACCACACTCATGCAACATTATCTGATTTTCCTAAGTCTGCAAATGTAGTTGCTACCCAGGCCTTCTGATCTTGGCATCTACTTGGAAGTAAACCACATCATCATGGGACATGGAATCAGGTTAGGATACCTCTCCAAAAGACCCCATTCCCAGCAGAAAAGGAGGTCTCCGTAAAGAGACTCTGAGTACAAAGACAGAGCAGAGCACTCCATCTCCAGCTTGTGTTTCCTTCCTCCTTCCCACCTCGTCCATACTTCCCCTCACTTCCCATCACCAAACAAAAGTTCCCTAGAAAAACAGTAGAGTTTTTTGTCTAAAATACAAAAGATCGTTAGAAACACATACGTCGTCTGTTAACAATGGGCAGTCCAGGGTGATGGGAATACCAATAGATTTAATTATTCTGCAATCCAGGCTTCATCTTCACAGCTTCACACAGTGGCCTGTCTGGGCCTTCATTCAGTGACTCCCCTTCCACATGCCTGGCCTCAGCAGCTTTCCTTAACCTCAGAGGAAACTTCTACAACCCTCGTGTATCTTCCTTGATAAAGCCAAAGCTGCTGAGCTCTGCTCGCTGGACTGAAATGTGTTCCCTCCTGACTTGCATTTGCATGAACTTTCCATTGTTGTTTGGCCTTTCCTCTTAGAGCTTGCAGGGTTCACTGGGCAGGGTCTTCTCTGAGGTCACCACTCCCTTTATTCCATTTAGCATCAGGCCTTTCTTTAAATTTTGTATTTCCTTGAGCAAAGCACTTGGCTCCAATAGTACGCTTCCTGGTGTTCTTTTTCTCCCCAAATTGTACATTTTGTATTTCTCTTTTTCCTGCCTGCTCCTTTTCGTTGTGGATCTGCCCAAGAGTGATCACTAGTAACCACATGACACAGTCAATGCTACGTTGTCTTGAAATCTCCTCTGCCAATGACATTAGTCCAAAACTCTTGAATATAGCCTCAGGCAGATTCTTAGGACAAGAGCAAAAAACTCAGCCACATTCTTTGCCAAGATGTCACAAGAATGGTCTGTAGGCCACTTGCTAATATTCTTCCCCTCTGAAACCCCTGAGCTGGGCCTCCATAGTCCAAATCACCCTCAGCACTACTGTCTTCCATGCTCCGACTAGAATGGCCTATTAAGGTCCCATTAAAACATTCAACCACTTTCCTAGTCCAAAGTCCCAAAGTCTTCTATATTACTCCAAACAAAAGCAAGGTAGACTTGTCACAGCACCCCCAGTCCCTGGTAACAAATTCTGTCTTAAGGTTATTATTGCTGTGATGAAACACCATGACCAAAGCAAGATGGGGAGGAAAGGGTTGATTTGGCTTACACTTCCACATCACAGTCCATCACTGAAAGAAGTCAGGACAGGAATTCAAACAAGGCAGGAACGTGGAGGCAGGAGCTGACGCAGAGACCATAGAGGAGTGCTGCTTATGGGCTTGCTTACAGTTTTAAAGGGTTAGTCCATGATCAACATTGGTGGGAAGCAGACAGGCATGGCACTGGAGCAGTGGCTGAGAGCTTTACATCCTAATCCCCAGGCAGCAGGCAGAGGGAGACTGGGCCTGATGTGGGCTTTTTAAAGCACTACCAGTGCACACCTCCTCCAACAGGGCCACACCCCCTATTTCTTCCTAAACAGATTCACTCCCTGGTGACTAAACATTCAAATTTACGAGTCTATGAGGGTCGTTCTCATTCAAAACACCACACTGTGTTTATTTTTTTTTTTAATTTTTGGAAAAACAAATGTCTAAAACATGCCCATGTCTTTCAAAGCCTTGTTCCAATATCACATTCAGACACTCTGTTGGTATACTGTCAGGATAGGGAATGTTCCGTTTTCAATTGTCTCTTTCCCACCTATCATCCAAGCTCAACCTTCACCAAGAGTCACCACACCACTTTCCCATCTCAAACATGGAACTCACCCTATGAGGATTAGCAGAATTTTCTCATCTTCTGTTTTGAAAAAAAACTCTAGATTCACAGGAAGTTTTAAAACTATATATAAACAGCCAGGTGCAGTGGCTCACATCTTTAAACCCCGCACTTGGGAAGTAGAAGCAGACAGGTTGCTGTGAGTTTGATGGCAGTCTGGTCTACACAGCAAGTTTCAGACAAGCCAGGGATGCATAGTGAGGTCTTGTGTTCAAAAAAAAAAAAACCCACAACAAATATATAATATACACACATGCTGTATGTATGGATATATGTGTGTATACAAACAGAGGCCAGAAATATGGCTCAGCACTTCAGAATACTTTGCTATGCAGAACTGGTCTGTTCAGCATCATTGCACAATTGCCTATAACTCCAGTTCCAGGTGATCCAACACCTTCTTCTAGCCCCCAGGGATGCCTGCTTTCATGTGGTACAGACATATAAAAACAGGCACATAAGCATGCACATAAATAAAACTCTTTAAAAATGCTTAAGATGGTTCTGCAGATGAAAGTAGTGATGCGCAACCCTGATGGCCCGTGAGGAGAAAGCCAAGTCCCAAAAGCTGTGCTGTGTCCTCCATACAGATACCATGGTGTGTTCAAACCTGAACTCACATACACATCAGCTAATAATAATAATCAATAAAATGAAGTAAATTCAAAAACACAAAAGAAAAAAACACACAATCAGGTCTTGGAGAGGATCACCTAGTGTCCATAATATCAGTATTTTACATAATCACACTACAGAGCAATGTCAAAGCCAGAAAAGTGAAGTAATAAAAATAATCAAGTTATTAGGAGGCTGAGGCAGGCGGAGTGTGAGTTTGAGGCTAGTGTGGATGACATACAAAGTTCCAGACCAGCCTGGGGTACATCTCAAGACCCTGACTCAGAAAAACAAGGACAGGAAATGAAGGCTGGGGATGTAGCTCAGTGTAGGCCAGCACTTGCCCAGCAGGCACAGAGTCCTGGGTTTGAATCCACCACCGCAAAATAGCTTTAGCGGTTCTTCAGATTTCTGTAGTCACACATGAGCCTGAGTGTGTCTGTGCATGAGTGTGTAGTTCTATACAATTTCATCACAGAGCAGCTTCCTGTGGTCACCATCACAGTGAAGATATAAAGTAGGTCGTTGTCACGAGGTCCCCCATGCCCCTCCTTTAGAGACATGCCCACACCGCCTTCATCATGCTGAATCCTTAGCTACAGGCAACTTCTCCATCTCTATGCTCTCTCAAAAGTGCTCTGCAAATGGAGTAGACATAGATTGAAGTTAGTTATTGCCTCACCTTTTTTTTTTTTTTTTTTTTTTTTGTGACTCTGATTTTATTCTCGCAGGCAAGACTTCATGGGACCGGCATGGGGCTCCCGTGAGCTGAGCTCAGTGCCGAGGGGACTCTCGTCCCGAAGAGGGTTGAGGCATTCTGAACTTGGAGAGGTCCATGTTCAGGTCTAGGAAGGTGTATGAGTTGTAGTCATGATGCTGTAGGTTCTTGTAGGTGGTGGTGTTAGGCAACTCAGGGACCAGAGTGGGCTCTGTGGGTGCACTTTGATTCTTGGGATTTGGTTGTATTCCCCCTTCACTCTTCCCTGACTCTGTAGAGAGGGGCACCGTAGAAGGCAGTTCTCGGAACACCCTTGCCTCCAGGAACACAGCCTACAGTGCCCAGATTCATCCTCCTCGAAGCAGGAGAGCCATGGTACAGACACTGCTTGCTGAGGTCGCACCTAGTCACCCTTTTTTTTAACAGCACGCTTTCCTCAAGGTTCATGCATGTTGCCTATCGATGGGTTTCTTCCTTTGTGCCGCTGAGTAGCTTTTCAGGCATGATGTACTCTCGATTAGCCATTCAGCCTCTGAAGGAGAAGCGTGTGGGTTACAGTTTGAGGCTATTAATAAAGGAGCCATGAACATCCTGTGAAAAATTTTAGTGAACACAGATTTTTATGTCTCTGCAACAAATACCCCAGAGTGGATATGGCAGGTTATATGGGTGGGTTGTACGTTTAGTTTTTAGAAATGGATGTGCAGTTTCCCAAAGTCCTTGTGTAATCACATGTCCCTGTTGTCAATGGATGAGTGATTCAGTCTCTCCACGGTCTTGCCTTTGTTTTTAGGGTGGGTTTTATTTTTCTTTATTTGTATTTATTTATGTCTATGTGTGTCTGGTGCCCACAGAAGAGGGTGTCAGATGCCCTGAAACTGGAGTTACGGGCAGCTGTTGGCCACTGCGTGGGTGCTGGGAGTTGAACCCAGGTCCTCTGGGAGAGCAGTCAGATGCTTACCTGCTGAACCATGTCTTCAGCCTCCTTGCTGTTTTTCCTGTTCTCCATCTGGGAGCTGTGGCTCGCTGTGGCTTTCATTTGCCTCTCCCTGAGGTCTAATGTTGATGAACATCTTTTGAGTGCTTGTTCTCCATAAACCTCTTCAAAACTACATGGACATCTTTTCCTCATTTGCTCCTTGGGTTGCTCTGTTTTTGATGCTGAGCTTTGCACGAGCTTTACATCTTCCCTGTGCACCTTTTTCAGGTGCTTTGCAAGTTTTTCCTCCCAGTCTATAATTTGCCTTTCACAAAGCAAAAGGGTTGCAGTGTTAATGAGATGCAATTTAATATTTCTCCTTTTATGACTTACGCTTTGGGTATTGAGTCTAGGAACCCTTTGCCTCATCCAGGGTCACAAAGATCAAGTATTTCCTAGAAAATTTTATAGTTTCATGTTTCATATTAAAGCCCTTGAATCAGCCGTGCATATCTGGAATAAATCCTACTTGGTTCTACTATATTGTTCTTTGTGTACACTGTTGGGTTTGATTAGCAAAATTTTATTGAACATTTTTGTGTGCCAAGTTCATGAGAAACCTTGGTCTATATTTTTCTTTTTAAGTGTTATCTTTGGTTTAAGAACCAAGGAAATACCTCATAAAATGAGTTAGAAAGTGTCCCTTTGTTAACGGTTTTCATATAGAATGCCCCCACAGGCTCATGTGTGGAAGGCCTGGTCTTCAAGGGCGGCACTTTGGAGAAGTGATTGTATCATTAGGGGGTTAACTGTGGATGGAGTAGCCACTGATGAATGTGTAGATGAATGGACCTACAAAGGAACTGGTCAGTAGAAACGTATCTAAAGGATTTATCTTGCTCAGGTGCGCTCTCTCTCTCTCTCTCTCTCTCTCTCTCTCTCTCTCTCTCTCTCTCTCCCTCTCTGTCTCTCATACACACACACACACACACACACACACACACACATTCCATCCATGCACTGCCTCCTCCACCATCCGTCCCACTGTGCTGTTGTCCTGCCCCCCTCGTACCTGAAGTGATGGAGCCAGATGGAAGCCATTGGACTGAAACCTCTAAAACCGTGAACCAAAATAAATCTTTCCTCCTACATTTTTTAAGTTATTTCTGTCAGGTAGTCTGTCTTGGTGGTAGAATGATAACAAATATTACCCCCCACGCTTCATTTTTTGCGACACATTAAATAAAGTTGGTATTAATTCTTTGAGTGCTTGAAAAAAAAAATTGCCCAGTAAAACTAACCTAGGACTAGATGTTTCTTTCTCAACAGATATTTAATAACAAATTCATTTTATTTTTTGGATTTTCGAAACAGGGTCTTGCTATGTAGTCCCAAGCTAGCTTGGAAACTCTCTACATAAACCAAGCTTGCCTCAAATTTGTGGCAATCTTTCTCCCTTTGTTTCCCCAGGAATGAGATTCCAGGTGTGTAACACCATGCCTGAACCAAAGGTCCATTTTCCATATTAATAGGTTAGTGAAAACCCTTGTCCATTTAATCTGTCGTGGTAGTGCACACGCGTGTGGTGTGGCAGGAAGAGTGGCTTGTGCACCACCACGCACATGGGAAAGCTAATGGACCGCTTTGTGGTTAGTTCTTCCCCTGCCCCCCCCCACTTTGCATGGGTCCCAGGGACTGAACTCAGGTCACCAGGCTTAGGCAGAAAGCCTGTACCCACTGAGACACCTCGCCAGCCCTATCGTCTCATCTTGACCAGGCTTTTGTATATGGTTGTGAAAGAATTGGTCCACTTCTTATAAGGCTCTAATTTTCAAGTATAAACATTTCCAGAATTTCCTGCTCTTGCTCTTTTTAAATAGTGTATATTAATTGTACAAATAACAGGTCTATTATAACATTTTCATTCATATACAATGGACTTTGGTCCTTTTCTGACACTTACCCACCCCCCTTACCTTCTTTTGTCTTCTCTGTTCCTCTATTGGTCTGCTCTTTCTTCTTACTCTCTTTCTGTTTCTCTCCTTTTTTTCCTTCCTCTCTTTTGTTGACACAGACTCTCAATACATCGCCTCAGCCTCCAGAGTTCTGGGATCCTGAGCAGTCACTGCAACGTCCAGCTTTGTTATCTAGAGAATTTACAATACTAATTGGATACCTTTTCTAATATAATAAGCATTGAGAGATGAATTTTGCTGTCAGCACTGTATCTAAGAATGTTGATGTGGGTTTTTTTTTTCATTTTATCCAGTGGTATTTTTATTTCCTTTTATATGCCTCTTTGACCCATACATTATTTACAGATATGCTGCTCATGCTGCTTAATTCCCACGTGTTTGCACATTTTTGTCTTATTGTTGTTTCTGATTTCTAGTTTCACTGTACTGTAGTCCAAGATCATAGTCAGTATAATTCCAAACCTTTTAAATTTTCTCATTCTTCTTATGAACCAGGGTATGGTCTATTTAGGTGAACGTTCCACAGAACAGCAGAACATACATTCTTCCATAGTTGGGTGAGGTGTTCTACAAATGCCAATTTGATACTATTGTTTAAAGGGCTTTCTCGGGTCATATAAATCCTTGAAGAGCAAGTTGTTGGGGGGCTCCAGTTATTCAAAATCCCCTTTCCACCATGCCATCCCAGGTCCATGCCCTTCCTAAGGATCTTCCCCTTCAGGAACCTAGTCCTTCAATGCTCAAAGTCACTCCCTTGAGGATTATTGACATGTTAAATATGCCCAGTGCTCAACCCACTCATCAAATGTGGTAAAGTCTGGGTCTGGGACCTGAAGGAGACAGATAACAGGAGATGCCCAACATATCAAAGTTGGTCTAGAGTCAATCAGGCAAAGCCAAAACTCATTCCAACTAGAAAACTGGGAAAGTCCAGTATGTCTATGAAGTAACCAAAAGTCAGCATCTCAACCAGCAGCTGAAACCATGAACTAACCAAGAAACTCAAGGTTGGGATCCAGGACCTCACCAGAGCATGCAAGAGTCCCATGTGATTTCCTCTAAGCCTTCTTACCTAGAGCTCCTGGGACAAGGTCAATGGGCCCCTTCCTGGACAATCTAAGACACAGCCTCATAAACTGTGGGTCATAAACTCATAAGGGGTCACACAATTGAATGCTGTGTGGCGGTCATGAGAAATGGGAAAGGATTTTGAACACTCCCTAACCAAAAATACATTACAAATCACAGGAATCTGGGCCTGTGTTGTATCACACGGCTTCACCACAGACTCGGTTCTGATCACACTCTCCGCCCACTGTGCACTGTGCATACCATCACAGCCCAGCACAGGACACAGCCAACACTGCTCGAACTACCGTGGCTCAGCTCTGAGACTGTACAAACAATGTTTTCTGCTTTTATAGACATAGAACAGCTTAACTGTAGAAAACACTTTGGGATTCTCCTGGCGTTGTTGCTCAATATGTACAAATGAGCACATCAAATGTTAGAATGTTTCATTTCTTTTCAATGCTGCTTGAGTTGCTGAGTTTCAGTTTTAAAACATACTGAATTAATTTTGACTTGGGATTAGAACAGACCAACACCTCCTGAAATTCTCTTAAAGTGCATCTGCCATGCTGTGCTACCTGTGTATACAAGGTGGCATCCTCAGTATCAGCAACTACAAAAAGTACCGATCATCTCTAAAAAACATTAAAAGTGCTCTACATCCTGAAGGGCCAAATATTGAGCCACGATTTAATTTTTATGTAAAAATAAGCAAACAATTCATTTCCTAGGTATATACATCAACTGTCACCCTTAATAAATAGCAACATTATATGTATATTGGGGAATTATTTTTAAACACATTTCTTTATGATTTGTAGTCAGTAAATGTTGGGCTTGTATACCTATTTTATATATCTTTCTACCTGGATGCATGTTAAATATTCTTAGGCAAAGAAGGTCTCAAGTAGAAAAAGTTTAAGGATCCCTGATCTAAAAGTAACCTTCTAGCAAAATTGATTGGCTAAGAGTACTTGTTGCTCTTGCAGAGGACCCAAGTCTAATTCCTGGTATCTCCATGGAAGCTCACAAGCATCTAGAACCCCAATTCTAGGGGTTCTTGTGCCCTCTTCTGGCCTCTATGGGTACTACATGCATATGGTGCACATACACACAAGCAGTAGAACACTCATGTTCATAAAATAAAATAATTTAAAAACAAAATTGGCTGCTGCAGCAACAATTTCCATCATCAGCAACAAGATGATGAAGAAGATACTCAGAAATACACCCCCTGGATGTTCTCAACTTATTCTACACTAATATCACCTTATTTGACCCACACATCTCTTTGGCCCTGTAGAAATTACCACTGAAAAATCATTGGAAAGGGAATTTCTAGGGACAGGGTCATTAGAGTGACTTTGGAAAAAAAAGAAAGAAAAAAGCCTACATCTGTAACGGACAGGTAGACTATGTAACCACCAGCTCCTGTCCCTGAGACTCTAAGAGACAGAAAACTGCCATTTTGATGCACCTTACTGTGCATCACTCTACCATTGTCTGGCTTTTTTAATTTTATTTAACCTTATTTTATGTGCATTGGTGTGAAGGTATCAGATCCCCTGGAACTGGAGTTACAGACAGTTGTAAGCTGCCATGTGGGTGCTGGAAATTGAACCTGGGTCCTGGGGAAGAACAGTCAGTGCTCTTAACCACTGAGCCATCTCTCCAGCCCCTCTCCCCCATTGTCTGGCTTTTGATAACTCTAAATGAGGCTGGTACTATTCTTAACCACATTTTCCAACTGCCAGTGACTCGTCCTTTGATACCAGCTCTCCAACTGCCGCGACAAGAGCTCCTGTTCAAGACCCTGGCCCTCTTCTATAAGTCTGGGGGTTTATCCTCACACACACATAGAGCATGGGCCTGAAACCTGCCTGGAGGTGTCCTGGGAGTCATGTGACATGCTTGGAAGTGCACACCTTTAGGGCACAGCAGTTCTATCTCTCTTATCACTGCCTAGAGTCGGCCCTTTTGTGACTTCACACCGCCACCATTGACCTATCCCGGGTGTCCAGAGTCTCAGAATCCCCCACAAGACTCATGGACATTTGACCACAGGAAACGTCCCAGGCCACCTTCTTAATCCGTCATATCTCACTGTTGTTCTATCTAGAAGGAGATGGGACAGATGCCCCTGGAAGGGACCACTGATTTATTTGACCACGTATTTTTAACTGAGGCACAAAGTCGACACTAAAATAGAGTGGGATGAGGGTCTCTGTGAGAAGCAGCAACAGCAGGGTATGTGAAAGCCTAAGCCACTGAACTGGATGACAGGCTCATCAGACTAAGACCCTATGCGGTGACAATGTACAGCTACAATTCAGTATGGGGGCCCCCAATAAAGCCTGGACTGTAATTACTATAATGACCTCCCACTGCTATTGTGTCTTTAATTAAGTCTTTATCAGTAGGCATTTGCCACTTAAACCTAACTCAAAGTAACTACAGCGGCGTATCATCTACATTTTCACAAAGAATTATGGAATCATATTTCTGTCACCAAGATGAAAGGGACTATTTAGTTCAAGTGTCATTTGCAGACAAGCTGCATAAAGAAAAATCAAGCTGTCCTCTGTCGCCTCTTTCTGACAAGTGAGGCTTGGCTGAGAGATGCCAAGGGGGTCTGTGTATGTGTGTTTTGGTTTCACCCTACTTCTTACCACAACTTCACTCCCTTTCTACAAAAACCATGGGGAAGGAATAATACCAAATTAATAACACACTTGATTACAGCCAATTTCTTGAGGTGGAAAGGGGCTGAGACTCCCGAGTGAAGCTCAGAGACGGTGAGCGGGACGTTTCAAGTCTGGCTTGGGTGACTGACCAGTCTGGGTCTGCCTCCGCCTTGCCCCACAGCGGTGCCCTCTTCCCCCCCATCTTATCCAGCAAGATACACCAGCAGCACCTTCGGCCTGAAGAGACCACATTCCAAGTACAGGCTTCCAGTCATAATTACTTCCTTACGTTAGCTTTATAGCGAGCACTGGCTTTGGCAGAGCCCAGCCACACAGGGCAGGCAAACCCATCAGGGAAAGGCCGCCAGCTCCCGAGCCTGGCAGGGTGCTAACAGGGAGCCGCTTCTGCGGGGCTCCCCTTGTTGAGAGAAACCTGAGCATTTGCTCTGGCCCTGGCTTCGGGAGGTAACTGGATCTGTTTGGGATCCAGTGAAAGCCCCCACCCATGCCCGCGGTCAACAAGTCTGGCCAACACTGGCCTCTCCCAGGAGGCCAGGCCAAGACATGCTTCATGCGCATCAAAAGCCGTTTGTTTTAAAAAGCTGTTTCACCAAAGGTGGACATCCCTCCTAATCTGTGGGAAGGCATTACACTCTAGGGTCTCGGCGAAGGGCAGCGGGAGGGGAGGGGGAGAGGAAGGGATTGTGGCTAGAGCTCTCCCTGGGACACCCAAAGGAGAAGCCCAGGCCTCCCAGCAGCTGTGTGGTTCTGCGTTGCCCAACAGGCCTGTGGCTGCGCACATGCGCCAGACGGCTATGGATTCCCGGGTTTCCAGCTCCTGCTGGGGAAGCCTGGCGCTGCCACCAATTTCCACCTCTTTTCAGTGTCGTCTTTGGCCCTCTTCTTTCGGTTCTAATTTCATTTTGAACAGCGTAAGGACTTCGGCTGGCCACAGAACTGAAAATGAGAACAAAATGGAGATCTGGGAAAAAAGCACGCTTCCCGAGCAGGACCTGAGGGGAAAGACTATTCAATTTTCTCCCATATATTTGCACCCGGCTGGGAAGTGTTCCGGGTTTTCCCACCTTGGCAAGGACACCTGCTGAGAAGGTGCTTGGCCCGGAAGGTGAGGCCACTGCTGCTGGGTGGCTGCTTACACTGCCTGCTGCTGCTGGTTACGAGGCCAAGTCAGGAAAGAGCTCCCCATTTGGAGAAGAAATCCAAACTGTCTTCCACTCTGAATTTAGCTACAACTGTTTCCACCACTTGAGCAAATGAAGCCTTCCAGTCTAGAATCTGCATTTCTGATGGAGAAGTGAGACCACAAGCTGGAGATAGTCCTTGCGTGCTGGCGGCTGCAGGGTCTTCTCCATCCTGGCTTCATTCACAGAAGGACTCTTCACTGCAAGGGAGGTGTCCCTGAATCTGAGCAAACCTTGTCATCCCAGCCCTCAACTCTGCTTCTCCTTCCTGGCCTTGTCTCAGCGAGGTCTTCCCTAGGGTTCTGCACACAGCCAGGAATCCTCTAGACTTCTGCCGAGGGAAAACAGGCTCTGAGCACTATGGCTCTGTATTTCTGAGGACGCAGGTTCTGGACTTAACAGAACCTCTCAGGCAGCCCAGCCCAGGATCCCAGCCTCCTCCACTGAGTCTGCTGCTCTTGGTGGTAGGGGAAGAGGGTCTCGGAATGGGGGCTGTCTCAGCTGATGCGCTCAGCTGAGACATTTTCATTTGACAACGGACCTCGCCAAGCGATGAGAGCCGTAAGCTAGCATCCACTAGTTTGTCTCAGCACGCAAATACTTGGCTTTCCCAAGGCCAAATCACCTCCCAGTGATAAACAGTCTCTAGGTTCTTTACCATACCCACCTGTTACAATCCAGAGAACTGGATAATGCCAAGCTCTCCCCCAAGGAGAAAAGAAACAAACTAAAGTTATCATACACCTAAAAAGCACATTTGCTAGGAAGACACGCTCTTCTGAATAATTTTTTACCAAAACTGAGGTAATTCCCATTTCCAAAAACCCAGAGCTAAATCCAAAACACTTCATAAATGTGTTGACTACAGATGAATGATGCATGGATGAACGATTTTCTTTCCCCAGAAAGAGCCCTGATTCCCTTCCCTGTTCCCTTGTTTTCTTCATCCTCAAGCATCCTGATGTTGCTGGCTCCCGAGAAGCCACGTGTTATTTTCTACATGGAGGATAATGGGAGAAACACAACCCGTAATATGCACTGACATGAAAATATACAGATAAAAAGAACATGGGCCAGCTGAGGGGGGGATGGGTGGAAGCCTGCACATGGACTCTGCTGAGGCATCTGCATCCTGGTGCCTGGGTCTTGTCCCCACATGCTGATGCCGTTGGCATGGGGTATGATCTAGGCATTGGGATTGCCTTAAGTGCCCCAGGATTTACAACAATACGGCCAAGTTTGCAGGAAAGTAGTTTATTACTAGTTGTCATTCGTCAAGGTCTAGACACTGGTAAGAAAAGTGTACCAAATTTGCCCCTGAGCCTTTTAGCACAGAGGTTTAAAGAAAGAAACACAATCCATTGCATGATCCACAGTGTCCACAGACAAAATCAAACCACCTGTTTAGAAGGGCAGTCACCACCCCGGAAGAATTAGCTGGAGATCCTCCCGGTGAAGACGGGAAACGAAGCGTCTGGGAAACACAGGATTCAGCAGGTGACCGCTGACCCACTGTGGGACCGCTCTGCTTCAGAGTGCCTGGAGACAAAACCAGGCTGCAAGCTTTCTCTCCAACAGTGGTGACCAGCCCCTGCCCGTGAGTACTGCCTCAGTTACCCTCACAACCACTTGACAAAATGGGCATTTTACAGGGGACAGCGAGTGAGGCTCGAAGAAGAAAACCTCGTGACTCAAATGGAGGCTGCCTGGGATGAGAGGGAGCTGAATTTCAGAGGGGACCAGCTGACTTGAGTCTTTGCTCTCAGTGACTGCGATGTACTGACAGTGAGTTCAATGTCGAGAGTGAGATTTTGATCCTTAAACTGTTTTAATGTGAGATGATAACATCATCCCAACCACCATTCAATTAAAGTGAATTCCTTAAGCAGTCTTTAAGCAGCACATAGTCCCGGCTGTATGAAAATGACAGATGCATTTCTCCTTAGGCCCAGGAAAGGTAGCCCTACAATCATGCGATCACACGTCAAACACAAATGTACAGGGCTTTCATTGTGGGTTGTTTTGTTTTCTTTTTTACTTTTTTATATTTCTAGAGATTAACCCAAGGGTTTTGTGCATTCCAGACAAGTGTTTTGTCCCTGGGTTACTTCTCCAACCCATCATAGTCTTATTTTTCATAGCAAGAGACTGGAACAATGCCATAGGGTGCTGGCTGAATAAACTATATTATGCAGTGGCATAATATGCAGCTATAAAAAATGAGATGATTTTTTTTACGTCTGATATTATGAACTGGAAAAGGCAAGCAGGTATTGTATGATGCCTTTTGGGTAGTGGAAGATGGGAGGCAACCGTGTATGTTCTGTGTCTAGTTGCATAAAACACTCGAAGAATAACATGAATCTGGTGCCAGCAATAAGTGTGGAGGAGGCAAAGCGGTCCGTGAAGGGACGATGGTTCTAAGCAACACAGTCTCCAGACTTTTGAACTCTTCAAGCAGTGAAGTGCTACTTATTGGTAAAGGAAAATCATTTGAAAGGTAACTGCGAGAGGACTTATGTCCCCCAGCTGGTCAGTGGCAAAGCCGGGGTTTTTAACCCACATGTGTCTCCCTGCCCCCACCTCCATGTGCTCACTTCACCCATGAACCCAGGGAAGCGCCTCACCTTCCACAGTCCTGCCCCACGGTCCTTGTAGATCTGGGGGTTCCAAAGCTCCATGCCCTTCAGAGTCTGTCTGTTCAGTCTCCCTCAAGGAATCAGGCAGTAGCTGACCAATCAGACAAGAAGCCGCCTGCAAGGCGCACGATGCTCTCACGGGACAGGTTTACATTCACCATCCTGTGTCAGCCAAGCGTTTCACACTCATCCGTTTAGGATGAGTTGTGTGCTCTTAACCCTCCGGCTCACAGATAACTCTACTTTCCTAACACTCGTTGTGCCTGTCAGTTCGTGGTTGGGCCTTGGCTCGAGTTAAGGAAAGGGCTGGTGCTGCCAATGTAGAGTGAGGATGCTGCTCTGCCCAGAGCAGAAATGTCAAACAAAATCTAGACCTTCACAGCCTGCCTGCTCTGATTTGGAACGCTGTGTCTTCCAAAACAGCACAAAAGCTTTGAAGGAAATCAAAGAAGGTCATTTTCTACCCTCCACATCTCTTCTTGACTCTGGAATTTTCTCAAAGCTGCCCAAAAGCTTTAGAAGCTCACTTTCTTTTTTTCTTTCTTTTCCAGAGCTGAGGACCAAACCCAGGGCCTTGTGCTTGCTAGGCAAGTGCTCTACCACTGAGCTAAATCCCCAACCCCTTAGCAGCTCACTTTCATTATCACGGGCACAGATGGCTGAGGGCTGTTGGCCCTGCCCATGAGTCTCTCCCAGAGGCTAGCCTGGGCTCAGAGGCCAGGCCTAAGCTCCACTGGCCACTCACTTTTCTTGGAGGGGAAATGGGCCAGTGCTTCTTGTCCTCCTAATCCCAGACCAGCCACATCTGCTTCTCTTCCCACTGCCAGGAAAGTAAACTGAACCACCTGAGTTTTGTGGTTTTCCCAGCTGTGGCTGGAGAAAGGCAGTTATCGTGTGTGACATTGCTGTTATACAGAGCGCTCATATTGGTAATAAATTGAGTTTTGAATTCAAATGTATCAGGCCAAGGTCTGCTTGATGCAAAATTATGAAACAAGACTATTATCAGTGATCTTCATCTCCTCCTGCTGCTCCCATTTCCCCGCACCCGATAACGCCTACACTTGTGTGTGGGTCTGCGGCACTGGGAATGTGGTGGACACGAGAGGAAGAAGAGAAAAGTCCTTAAAGAGATCCCAACAGTGGGCGCTAAAACCAGTGCACTGCAAAGTGGTGAGGAGGGACCCTGAGAGAGTCAAGGCTTCCTGGAGGAGGCGGCATTTGAACCAAAGTCCAAAGGTTACCTAGATGTTAGCCAAGCACTCGCTTGAAATTCAAGGCTCTTCATTTCAAAACATCATTAGTCCAAGTAGCTTTAGACAATTTCTAGCACCAAACAAAATTGCCTATCACAAAAATTTATTTTTTTCTTAAAACTTAGCTTTGCCAGCATTTGTGTGCTTAAGTTATCTGAGGTCCAGTGTTTCCAACTACTGGCAGATACAGAATAGCACTGGTATTAGTAAAAAGCGGTTAGTTCTCTAACCCCCCCGGGCTGTGGGTTCTTCTGCTGAAGGAAGTGTTCCACACACCTTTATTTAACCTTGCCCTGTGAAGCGAAGCCTGTCTGCCACACACAGAGGTGGACTACGCTTCAGCAGACTCGCTGAAAGCCTGAGTCACTGAATGACGGGACTATAGGAAGGTCAGTCCACTGATGTTTGCTCTTCTTCTCCAGATTCGGAGCTCTCCCACACTCCGCTCCCTGCTGACCTCAGAAGCGACCTGTGCCTGAAGCAGGGCTATGCAGGAGGCAGAGCTTGTTCTGCAAGCTAGCTCACAACAAGAGACCCCAGAGCAACACACACACACACACACACACACACACACACACACACACACACACAGCTCTCTGGTCACAGTAACCCCCGGCCAAGTACAGTGAGGGCGGCTGATATCCTAGGGCTGCCCTTTTCCGCTGAAGACTTTGCTCACATTAGGCCATGTCATCCCCATAGCAACTCTAGGAAGTAGGTGCTGTCTGTCATTTGCCGCCTCTGCAAATCCGAGCCATAAAGTCATACGTTCCGGGCGGCACAATTAGCAGCTAGGAAGTCCAGGCTGGAAAATCAAACCTTTGAGGTCATTCCCAGCTGCCTCCTAACCACTTCCTGGGCAGAGAGTGGAGTCTTTGGGGTCCCACTCAGCGATGAATCTCTGCCTCGTCACTTAATTGTTTGAAGGACACTAGGTGAGTCACACAAGCCTCCTCCAGACTCTCTCTCCTGTGCTCACCTCTAAAGTGGTACCAGTCTCAGAAGCGGACCCAGGAGCAGTAAATGAGTGCCCATCACATGGGGACAAGTGGCATTTCCTAGACGTTTCTATCATCACATATCTGCAAGCCTGTCTCTGGCCCCACCAGGCCTAAGAGCAGTGATCAGTCTTGTTTTTTCTCCTCAGGTGCCCATCAAGAGTGCCTCCCTTGTAACAGGCCCTCAGGAGATGTTTGCTCGCAGACTGGGTCAACAACACAGCTATTCTCTGCTATTTCAAATGATCAAGTAAGGGCTGCCTCTATTTGGACACAAAATTCAGCCTCTTTTGCTGAGTTCTATTCCTTAACATTCAGAAATAAATTACCAAGTGCTTAGAGAGCTCATTCTCAGATCCTTGAGTTAGAAGAGCTTCATAATTCCTTTCTTCCCTATGGGAAATGAGTGAAAGTCGCCTCCCTTTGCCTCCGAGAGTTCCTCGGGGGTCTGGTTCCCACTTAAGTGAAGTCTCTCTTTTCCATGTGTAAGCCTCAAAATCTACAAAATAAAGCATACCCAGGTGAGCAAGGGTGGGTTTCCCCTCTGTAAGGAAATTGATAGTTTCTTGAAAGACCGGTGACGCATCCCAATCTCACCTTCCCGCGGAGAGGATCAGAAGGAAGTTAGCAATAATGAAAATGAGGCATGTTGCCATTGATCGCAGGTCATTTGTCACTCAGCACTTCATTGGCTCTTGGAAACAACTGGTACTGCCGCCTCACGGTCTACACACATGCTCCAACCGAAGACACAATCTCCATGCCCTACCCTCCAACATTGTCCTTGTTGCTGGGCCCGCCCTGGGCATCTCCCAAAGTCCCACCAACCGAGTGCCTTCTTCTCTCCAGGTTCTAGAGGGCTAAGTCCAGGTGTTGAGAGGGCCCTGCTCCATCTGCAGGCTCTGGGAGAGGGTCGTTTTGCAGCCCGTGGTATTCGTCAGTACCTTGTCCTTCTTTAGCTTGTAGATGGCACCACTGCCGTGTCTCCCTGTTCCGCATGGCCCGCTCCGTCCTTGGGTACAGAGAACCCTCTTCTCACCAGGCCATCAGCGTGTGGGAGTTAGGGCCCACCACAGTCCAGTACAACCTCATCCCCACTTGGCTATGTCCTTACAGACCTTATGTCATGTCCTCAGGTGTCACATAGAATTCACCGGAATTGTGCGGGACACTATGTCAACCTGGTACAAGAAGAGATGGAGCTGAGTGGAGGGATTCACAAGCTAACTTAGGATATGGCTTGAAAGGTTTCCCACTCCCTCCCCCACTAAGAAAGAAATGAGTTGTGATGCCTACATTCCACAGTTAGAGAGACATCCCTGTAGCTCCCGGCACCTTTACTGCCGAACAGAATACAAACCAAAACGTTCCTATTCCAAACTCTGTCTGTAGGGATGATAGTCAGGAATCACTAGCACCTCACCGCTGAGGGGCCATCAGTCCCTCTAACAGCTAGACATCTAGCAGGACCGAGGTCCAAATGAGGAGTAGCTGGAACTTTGCGACTATAAGCAAGTACCAGGGATGACATGAGGAAGACATGTGTCGACATTGCTTCAGCACCTACAGTAATCAGGGAGGCCAGCGGCAGAAAGGGAACAGAGAATCGGGGGGGGGGGGGGGGCCTGTCCACTCCACATCACACCACAGAGCGCTCACCCCGTGTCCGGGACCCGTTTGGTGCTTTCCCTCCAGGCTCATTCATTCATTCATTCATTCATTCATTCATTCGCACACAGGAAAACCAAAGGTCCAGGGAGTCGGCTGGCTTGGAAAAGGTGGAGAAACAAGAAGTGATGGCCCAGGCCAGGCTCCAGGACTGACAAACCTGCCAGCCTTCTGCCACATCACGGGAGAGCAGGCCACAGAAGCCTGGGTTTCTGGTCTCAGTCCTGCAAGGAGCTGGTCCAACCTGAAGCTCTCTTGCTGTACATTTGGGTTTGCTTTTCCAACTTCTGGCTGGAAACTGGCAGCTGTTTTCTATTGCATTTCCAATGTGCCTCTGTGTGTATCTTGGAGAGATGGAGAAAGAGAAAATATGGGTCAATATAAGCAGACTCTTAAAGGCTTATACTTTATCATTGTAATAATCATAATATATTTTACTTTACAGCCACTCATAACTGAAGCCTCTGGGCACGCTAACAAAAATAGCTAAAAGAAAAAAAGAAATTATATTAAACAAAGGAAATATGACTATAAAACCCCAATAGCTAGGGAACTAAATGAACAACATAAAACCTCCAAACAGCAGAACTACAATGAAACCAAGAAGGGGGGAAAACCTTTCACAAGCTTTACCCTGAAGAATTCCACACAGTGAGATCGCATCTGTTTAAAGCACTATAATTTATCGATGTGACATCAAACCAAGAACCAGCCATTGTAAGCTTTTCCAGAAGAAATGCTCAGAAAACTAACCAGGTGGTCGGGGGTGGCGGTGTGGGGTGTCTGCGGCACGTAGCTAGGGCAACAATGGCTTTAAATTTTTATGTTCAAATACATCCATGTGAAGTTCCGCATCTTGGTACTAAGATTTAAAGATGTTTAAAAAAAAAATAGCTTTTTTTTTTCTGAGCTAGTTCACCCACTAAGATTCGCTGGTGGCTTCTCAAACTGCTGTTAAATACACTGCTTTTTGGAACAGATCCTTTTTAGAACTAGCCAGTAGGAGTGCCTGGGGAGGAAAACCACCTTGGCATAGTCAGGTGTGGGGATCCCTTTCTCGGGGAAGCAGGGGGAGGTCAGGTTCAAAGCTGATGTCACTACATAGTGAGACTCGGCCTTTGAAAAGGAGAGGAAGCCTTTTGATTTCTGAGGCGGCTGAGTCACGGTGCCCATCTCCCCACTCTGGTTCTGGAGCCATTTCAAAACTAACAGTTCCCACTGGCTCATAGTGCCACCATTGTCTTTCATTCCCTCTTCACACTTACAGAGCAATCGCTGCTCACATCCCTCCTACACATTCCTATTGAATATGGGGAGCAGAACCCGCGAGGAACAGTCTCTCAAAGATTCATTGGGTTAGGACAGCCCAAGTGACTACCAAACCATTTTGCTGGCAAAAATAAAACAAAACACTCAAGTGCGGAGCCACGTCCTGGGCCGGCATAAAATGTTTCAGATGCTAGCTTAAATGTCTGTGAATCCTGAAGGACTTTCAGAGTCGAGCTAGATCTGGCCCCTGGAATTAGGACACTTGTGAACATGTCATGGAGCCTGATGGGACCTCAAGAGCAAAGCCACCAAGACAGGACGGCAGAGTGAAGAGGCAGAAGCCAGCCTCACAGGGCAGCTGATGGCCTCCAGGATCTGCCTGTGGCTAGCAACAGCTTCTGTCCTTGCTTGCGATCCAGGGGTTCCTAAGTGGAAGACCTTAAATGAGTCATTTAACCTCCCAATCCTCCCTTTCCTCCTCTCTGGAGTGAAGAGAAACTCTAAAGAACCCCTGCTCTTATGCTATGGGTGTTCACGGGGGTCCTCAGGCCTCCATAGAAGGACTCACCAGTTCCCAGACACATGGTTCAATTAAAGCAGCAAGGTGCAAGAAGACACAGAGAGGAGGCACGTTTGTACTGAGAAAAAAGTGAAATGAGACATAGAAGGAGATACTACCATCTACATTTAGATTTTTAAAAACAAAACAATGCCCAAATAGCACCAGATGGTCTTCACAGCCCCCAAACAGCCCTGAAGGACAAGAGGGTGCCTCACTCAGAAGCAACCTGCCTCAGGGCAAGCTAATGGGGACTTTGTTGCTTTCCTATTACAAAAGGAATGTGCATTTGTATATTGCTTATGCAGGAGAAAAGAAAGTTATTTTATGTAACCAGTAAAAACTACCATCAGGGCTCAGCAGCTAAGAACTCGGATGCTGCTCTTGCAGAAGACCTGGTTGCAGTTCCAAGAACCCACATGGTAACCCACAACCCGCTGTAACTTATGAGGCCTCGTCTGGCCTCCACTTCCTTCTGCACACGCCTGGTGCAAATAATACACTCAAGCACACGCACATATGCATAAAATAAAATATTTAAAAAAAAAACTGGTGCTTGGCTTCTTTCGGGAAATAATATCATTCTGCAAAAGTCTATGTCCATTAGTAAATGAAAGCTGATGGTACGATCAGACGAAAGCCTGGAGAGCCCAGGGTTCTTCTGCAAAAGGGTGCAAGTCTAAGTTGCCTTACAGAACTGGGGGCCTAAAACCCACCGGAAATTAAGACACTGTAAAATGCAGTCTCAGTTGTAACTAAGGGAGTCCTACTGGTTGAAAGCCTAGATGGATTCCCTCTGCCCTGCACATCAGCCAGAGAGGATGTGGCCTTGCTACCCACTATGTATCACATGTGGGACATGTGTCCCATCAGTACCAACCACTTGCTAGTTTGCTGACAGCGTTGATGGCGTACACTCATGCTTACGAAGACCCAGAATGGTCCCCTCTCGCTTGAAGCAGTCTAAACACTGAGCCAGAAGATTTCAGGACATGACTAAGACGTAATCCTCATTCATTTTGGTTTTTTAATCTATACTGCTCAATCAGGCAGAAAGAGCCTTCCTGAAGCACTATGAAGATATTTCTTCTTCTGTCCATTAGGGGTATTACTCTCACACAAAGAGAAGAGAAAACAAAATGACCCGTGACACCCTGAGAACGTCCCGTGACTGAAGTGTACCTCTGAAACGGAGATACCAAGAGCTGGCGCCAAGTTTGTCTATCAGTAGAGGACCTGCGTCTTCTACTGACCCCATCATTCAGCTTGGCCAGTCACAGCAATTCCACAGGTAGATGGCTGGGAGAGCATTGGGAATTTACAACAAAAAGACTCTGTTGTCTTCTTCTATGACAACTTGAAGAAATATATTTCCAACCCCACAAATCAAATAGACAGTGGTCCAGGGCTAACATTTCATCATTAGTGAAGAGAACCCAGTGAGACAGATGTTGTCTCTTTGTTCAGCCCATCTTGCACACATCAAGCCGCAGAGATAGCCTCCTGTAGGGCAGGGTGGGTGTAGCGTGGCTTAGCTATGAGATTTTACACACAAAGTCCATTTAAAAGAATAACAAATAGCAGATCATATTAAATACCAGCTCATTGGGTGGGGGGTTCATGTTGTGATTTTCCCCCATTCTGATGCTATAACCAAACAGATAGGGTCAATTCCTATTCAATCTGGCTCTTTTTTGTATGTTTTGTTTTGTTTTTTTAAGTTTGAGTTCAGTTCATGAGGGATCCACAAAGGTGTGCTGTCTTTTAAATCGGCAATTGGGTTTAGCAAATTAACAGGATTGCTTGTTTGGTGTATGGATCGGATCCAGGTCTGTTTTTAAGCTTCAGACTCCTGGAAGATTGTTATTTTTTTTTTTAATTTATAGACCTCTTAATCCCCTAATCTGGTCAGAAGTATCCAGATTGTCAGACCAACACATGAGTAAACCTCAAAGAAGCTGCAAGAAAAAGTCTAAGACAATAGACAAATAACCCGGGAAATGCTGTTCGTCTTTTGTTGAGTTTGAAATGTGCCAAGTTGGCGATAGGGGGAGAGGTTTGTGATATTCGCAGGAACATATTGTCCCTGTTACAACCAGCCCACGTTCACCAGGGCTGCCAATTATTCCCCAGCCACCATTTCCTTCCCTTAGATTGATCTCCTGCTCCGGGCTGTTTCACACCCGTGACTCTGAAGCTTCCCCTGTGGCATGTTGGCTAATTAAGAGCAAAATCCATCTCTTGATGAAATAATGCTGCCACTGAAAAGGAATTCTACATTTTTTTTTTAGTTCTTAATCAGGCTGGAAGGAGCGGTATTCTAACACTTGTATTAAGCGTAGGAAAAAGGGCTACAGCTAGCAATTAGCGATGATGAAAAGGACAGCGATTTAAAGCATGTTGCAGTGACATTTTTATCAAATTAAATGAGTTTGCTAGGCCACCAGCTGCATATGCTTATTGTCATTTACTGTTTGGACAGAAACACATCAGCCACTGAGTATCAGGAGGTGCAGAATTTAATAAGTCATTTTGACACTGGTGTGAAACGAGCAGATCAGCATTCTGAGGAATGTGTTCACACTCCGAGCAGACAGGCAGACATTCTAAGCATGCGAGGTGACACCAATCAACAGGAAGAAATGATGAGAACAGGCGAGGAGCAGGCAGCGACGGTGGCGGCGGCGACAGGGGCAGCCGCAGAAGCCCCCGACCGCCCGTGCAGGAAAGACACACGACCACCCCACACACACACACACTGTCTTCAGCGAGCTCCACGGAGCCTCTGAAGGGACAAGCCTTTCAGGAGCTTTTAGAACAGTATCCATTCTGGGCACTGGAGACTTTCATGTCTAATTTAAAAACTCAGTTTCCTCCAAATTACAGGACGACAGATGACCCATCTTCATCTCCGGGTGTGTTTGAACACACCATCCAGTTCTAAAGAAATCACAAAAATCCTGCCCCTGCTAAGCAAACCATTTCCTGTCTACCTAACGTGCTTGCCACCTAGGATAAGGTGGGCTAACAAGGCTTGGTTTACATTTATCATGGAGTGCTATGTTGCTTTCAAAGGTCTTGCCTGAAATATGAGATTATAGCTCGGACTCCCAGAAGCTATTTCCGTCCCAGGGGACAGCTGATACCAATCTCTTACCAGTGTACTTGGCATCAGAGTTAAAACACACAAGATAGTCGACTACCAATGACATCTTACGACACACAGGTGTAACTGAGGGCCTAACAAAGGTGGTCAGTAATTAGAGTCTGGCTTCAGAAGTTGCTAATGCCATCTAGTGGAAAAGGTAAAATCGGCCGTTTGCTCATCAAAGACAGCCTCATCCCAGACACAGTGGCATTGTGCTGCCGGTCTAATCTCTCAAAGAGAATCGTCTCAGTGCTTTCATAAGACAAGAGTGGGTTCCAGAAAACAAGACTTGCGCGGCATCCCAGGAAAAGGCTGCCCTGGGATGAAACAGTCCGCACCCTGCTGTGCCTAACGAGGTCGTTCTCCTGAGCATTCTTCCCTCCGTTATCAGACAGACTTCAGAGCCAGAGATGGGAACGTTGACGTTCTTTTTTGCAAGGCTGGTGGTACTTTTTAAATGAATTCTGAAGTTTTTCCATCTAAAACACAGTTCAAAGAAAGTGTGTATTGCCAGCTCAACCCTAGAAGTTGCCGAATTTCAGCAAACTATCCATGGATCTTCCTCCACAGAATTCTACATGGAGATTCCGGCCAAGGAGGGCAGTGGTGATTGTGGGCCTCCCCTCAAATGGTCCCCAGGCAGCTTGAGCCATGGGTGAGGCTGTGCCACAGTGTTGTGGGATGTTCTGTATGTCACGTGTGTTGTAACTACACCACGGAGTCAAAGGTGCTTTGGATATTGTGAAAACAGAAAGTAGGCCGTACTTCATCCCGAATATGAAGAGGGGCGAGTGTCCAAACACATCCTTTGTTTACTTTGTATGCTCTCTTCACTGTTTCTGTCCTCCACACGACCTGTCCCAGGGACTCTTCAAGGTACTGGAGACGTCGCTGTGCAGAGAATCCGAGGACCTTGTTTCACAAACCAATGTGAAACTCATCCACCGCTTTCCTCTTACCACTGCTTCCTCGTCCATACAGCAGAGAAGTTGGATTTGAAGTCACTTCAAAAGCTCTTGCCAGGCGGTGGTGGCGCATGCCTTTAACCCCAGCACTCTGGCAGCAGAGGCAGGTGGATCTCTGTGAGTTTGAGGCCAGCCTGGGCTACAGAGTGAGTTCCCAGACAGCTGGGGCTATATAGTGAGACCCTGTCTCAAAACAAAACAAAATAAACAAACAAAAAAGCCCTTTTGGAACTAGGGGATCACACGTTCAAAGTCAGGCTGTCTCAAAAAGTAAGTTAAACTAGTTTTTAAAACCTTTTATTCTTTAAAACTCACTTGTTTAGAATTTCAAGTCCAAAATTCAGGTCTTCTGCCTCAGTGTAACAACTGGATTTAAAAGAATGACATCAGGGGGCTGGAGATATGGCTCAGAGGTTAAGAGCACCAACTGCTCTTCCAGAGGTCCTGAGTTCAATTTCCAGCACCCACATGGTGGCTCACAACCATCTGTAGTGAGATCTGGCACCCTCTTTCGAATACATAATAAATAAATAAATCTTTAAAAAAAAAGAATGACATCATTATAGCTATTTCCTATGAACAGTTATTTAAATATATATTTTGTCTTGCATATCTGTGGAGTACAGTACGGTGTCCCAATGCTTGTGTGCAATGTGTCTCAATCATATCAGAGTGGCTGGACTCCACCACTTCAGACTTTATTATTTCTTTGTGTTGGAAACATTCAAAACCCTCTCCACTAAGAATTTTGGAATAGAAATAATTATTTTTACTGAAAGTTACTTTATTATGAGTATTGCAGTAAGCAATGCTGTTTAGACCATCCCCAGTTTTAAAATCAACTTATTAAAAACAAGAAAATACTACATGAACTCTACTTTAATCCTTAAAGATAAAGCTGTGTTCCAACACTTGGGGACTGAGGCAGGAGGAGCATGAGTTGGAAGTTAGCCTGAGTTACAAACTGAGACCTTATCTCAAAAAAGAGCTGAAAATGGAATGTATATGCTACTTAAACATTAAGGTAGTGATTAAAATATATTTTATTTTTAATGTTTATGAAATAATTTTTTTTTCAATCAAGAAATACATAGCCATACCACAAGTGAAACCTTTTTCAGAATAGAGGCGAGCAGGCTGGAGAGACGGCTCAGGAGGACATTGGACATCTCTTCCAGAAGATCTGAGTCGGGTGCCCAGCATCCATGCCCAGCAGCTTTCAACTGGTTGTTACTCCAGCTCCAGGGGGTCCTATCCCCTCCTCTGATGTCTGTGGGAACCAGAACCAATGTGGCATACACACATAGAACACATAAATAAAAACAAACCTAAAAGTGGGGCGTGGTGGCACCCACCTTTAATCCCAGCACTTAGGAGGCAGAGGCAGGAGGATCGCTATGAGTTTGAGGCCCGTCTTGTCTACAAAGTGAGTTCTAGGACAGCTGGGGCCACATAGAGAGATCATGTCTCCAATAAAATAAATAAATAAAAAGGAGAAGAAGAAAGAAAAAGAAAAGAACTCATTATCATTTTGGCATCAGAACATGGAAAACTGTTCATTTAACACAATGGCCTACCCCTCTCCATCTTAGCCTCCTAGATAATATTTTCACAATTTGCACTATATGACATAAAAATTACATATATTTATTTTAATAATGGTACTTACCTTTCTGGAAATAAAGAATACAACGTATTATTGTTCAAATTTGCTTAAATATACAAATGCATAAAGAAAATTGAAATTCCCCAGAACCTCACCACACAGCTATTCTAATTTACTATGTTATTTCTTTAACATCCTTTTTCTATGCATAATTTAACACAGTTAAGATTGTACTACATATTCTGATTTTAAGTACAATTAACCCAAGAAGAGTTATTCACAAGTCCTAGTTGGGAGATGTTATAAAGAGGATCTTAATCACAGATCGTATGTGCCACTGGCATTTTATTCATTTTTCATAATTACAAAAAAAAAAAAACTATACACTCAGGTCATTCAAAATGAGCTCTGAGAAGCATAAAATTATTACTCGAGTCCTTTGTCGATGCCAGGCTTTCCGAACACCGAGTGAAATCTCTTCCAGGGGAGTGATGAAGAAAACAATTGCCAGTTTTGTACTTCTGCAAACACAACATCCCCGGCACGTACACACGTGTTGAAGGCCTGGTTTACAACAGAAAGAGTGGGTTTGGCTGTGTTCAGTAGCGGGAGAGTCTAGATAAACCACCAGGTGAGAGGACAGGCGTCATCTCCTTGGGGCATTTGTTCCCAGACCCCTGGAGATATAAAGCCCATGGATGCCCAGGGCCCTAATATAAAACGGTGCAGATTTGCATAAAACGTCTCTGTTAAATGAGCTCTAACGTACTCAGAGTACCTAAGAGAGTGGATGTGCTGCAGAAGCAGCTGATAGGCCGTGCTGTTTAGAGACAATGATAAAAATCCTTGCATGTTTTTTTTTCTTTTTAATATTCTTGACAGGTTGTTAGCCGAATCCACATACATATGTGGTTTTGAAGAACCTACTGCATTATCACATCATTTCCTGACATTGAAAAACAGCTAAACCAGGAGCTAGAGAGATAGCTTGTCAGTTAAGAGCACTGGCCGCTCTTCCAGAGGACTTGAGTTCAATTCCCAACATGATAGGGTGGCTCACAACAGTCTGTAATTCCAGTTCCAGGAGGAATCCTACGCCCTCTTCTGGCCCCCAAGGGTATTGCATGCACATGATGCCTAGATGTACATGCAGGCAAAAATGGCCAAACACATAAAAATAAAAATATATAAAACAGCCAAACTAAGAATAACAATTCATGGAAACCTCATAGGTCCTCCTCTTACCCTCAAATAACAAACTTGTGTGAAAATAACTGATACAATTAAATTCCTGATTGTGGAATCTAAACTACACTTAAGAAAGCATTTATAAATCATTTCTGACTGTGGCTTCCTCATTTCCAAAGACATTCCTCCTCAGTTGGCTAAAGTACAATTCTGAATAGTTGTTCATGCTGTCCACACCTCGGTTGTTGCAAGACCTCCAGTGGCAGTCTTTACAACAGTTCCCAGGGGTCGGAAGATTGGGAGCGGCCAATCGGTTTCCTTGCTTGGACCTCGCTAGGGAGAGCTCCTGGGTCAGCCTGGGTTTCCTTTCTTTACAGACTAATTTTAAACCTGGATGCTGATGGATCTTTCTATAGCCTCCTTAACCAAAAGGTAGAGGTGGAATCCCAGAGACGATCTCTCCGCAGCGATCTCCACCCCCAGCAGCATCCGAGAGTGCCGCCCGTCTTCAGTCAGGGTTGCTTCTCGCGGGGCTCTCTTCCAGACACATCTTTGATTATAACTTCCGTGCAGTTTGGAGTGTGGGCTCATGCTCAACAACGCTCACTTCTGTCTTCTCTAATCCCTGGCCTCCCTGTCTCCTTCTTCATCTTAATCTTTGTCTTTTCCCCCACTAATTCTGGGGAAAGTCTCATTTTCTACAATACCTGCTCCACACTGCGAAGGCAGAAGTTTCTGTCCCACCAACAACTCCCAAATACCCAGGAACTGCTTCCCAAATTACCACACAGAGTCTTATATTAATTACAAATGCTCGGACAGTAGCTCAGACTTATTGCTAACTAGCTCTTACACTTAAATGAACCCATAGTTCTCATCTATGTTTAGCCACATGGCTTGGTACCTTTTCTCAGTGCAGCATTCTCATCTTGCTTCTGCTGTATCTGGCTGGTGACTCTCCAGCTCTGCCCTTCTTCATCTCCATCCTCAGTTTTATTGTACCTTCTCACCTTATCTTGCCTCACCATTGGCCAAAACTGCTTTATTATCAACCAGTGAGAACAACACATATTCACAGCATACAGAAGGACATCCCACAGCATTTCCCCCTTTCTGTCTAATCAGAAAGGAAGGTTTTAACTTTAACATAGTAAAATTACATATAACAAAAACAGTTATCAAATAAGAACCAATTATAGTATTCGGTCTATTTGTATTTGGCAAAATTAAAGAAAATACTCTATTGTTTATCCTATCTTTGTGAGTCTAAAGTTTCATATCTAATTTACCTTTTATTATCACCAAAGAAAACTATAATTATAATTATCTAGGTTTCAACTCCATCAAAGACCCTAGAAGTATACAACATTACCTGAGTAAACAGGAAGTGCATTGCAAGAAACTTCCAAAACTCTAGAAATGACAAGAGACATCTAGCTGCCTGGACAGTCACCCAAAGTTCTTCTGTAATGTTGGGGAATCTATCTTCAATCTACTGGCCTCGAGTATCTGGCAGACTTTTTAGTGAATCAGGAAATTTGAAGGACTGTCCCGCCTATATTGGCCAAGTTTGTCAGTTGCTTTCCTCTGTGTCCTGCAGAATATCTGGCAGTTTCTTCTTAAGGACCATCCCACTTTGTTTTGGCAAAGTTTAGTGATCACTTTCCTGTGGTCCTGCATGTCCATTTTATATGGCATACTGTCAAGCAGTCCAGGCAAGAGCAGTTTTTTGCCCAAATGTCTAGCCTTGCCACATTGAAAGCAAACTCCATAAGGAGTTTCTTTGATGCCCATCATTGATCACTAAATGAGAAAATGCCTTTCAACTGGATCTCATGGAGGCATTTCCTCAACTGAGGTTCCTTCCTCTGATGACTCTAGCTTGTGTCAATTTGACACACAAAACCAGCCAACATACTCAGCCATTTGAGATTCCTCTGCTGAGAATTCTGTTTGCTCTGTATCCCATTTTTAATAGGATTATTTAGTTTATTGATGTTTAGTTTCTTGAGTTCTTTATATATTTTGGATATTAGCCCTCTGTCAGATGTGGTGTTGATGAAGATATTTTTCCATTCTGTAGGCTGCTGTTTTGTCCTGTTGACAGTGTCCTTTGCCTTACGGAAGCTTTTTAGTTTCACGAGGTCCCATTTATTGTCGATCTTAGTGCCTGCACCATCAGTGTTCAGAAAGTTGTCTCCTGAGCCAATGTGTTCAAGGCTGTTCCCCACTTTCTCTTCTATCAGATTCAGTGTATCTGGTTTTATGTTCAGGTCTTTGATCCACTTGGACTTGAGTTTTGTGCATGGTGATAGATATGTATTTATTTGCATTCTTCTACATGCTGATATCCAGTTAGACCAGCACCATTTGTTGAAGATACTTTCTTGTTTCCATTGTATAATTTTGGCTTCTTTGCCAAAAATCAAGTGTCCAT
This sequence comes from Peromyscus leucopus, assembly GCF_004664715.2. NCBI lineage: Eukaryota > Metazoa > Chordata > Mammalia > Rodentia > Cricetidae > Peromyscus > Peromyscus leucopus. Next base: position 15,411,118 of record NC_051071.1, on the reverse strand, counting down.
AATCGTGTGGAGTTATGTCTGGGCCTTCATTCTGACTCCATTGATCAACCTGTCTTCTTTTATGCCAATACCATGCAGTTTTTATTACTATTGTTCTGTAGCAGATCTTAAAATCAAGGATGGTGATACTTCCAGAAGTTATTTTATTGTACAGGATTGTTTTAGCTATCCTGGGTTTTTGCTTTTCCATATGAAATTGAGTATTTTTCTTTCAAGATCTGTAAAGAATTGTGTTGGGATTTTGATGGGGATTGTGTTGAATCTATAGATTGCTTTTGGTCGATGGCCATTTTTATTATGCTAATCCTGCCAAACCATGAGCATGGGAGATCTTTCCATCTTTTGATATCTTCTCCCATTTCTTCTTCAAAGTCTTGAAGTTCTTGTCATACAGGTTCTTCACTTGCTTAGTTTGAGTTACCTCAAGATATTTTATATTATTTGTGGCTATTGTAAAGGGTGTTTCTCTGACTTCTTTCTCAGTCCATTTATCATTTGTATATAGGAGGACTACTGATTTTTTTTTTAGTTAATTTTATAACCAGCCACTTTGCTGAAAGTGTTTATCAGCTGTAGGAGTTCCCTGGTAGAATTTTTGGGGTTGCTTATGTATACTACCACATCATCTGTAAATAGTGATAATTTGACTTCTTCCTTTCCATTTTGTATCCCCCTGATCTCCCTAAGTTGTCTTATTGCTCTAGCTAAAACATCAAGTACTCTACTGAATAGATATGGAGAGAGTGAACAACCTTGTCTTGTCCATGATTTTGGTGGAATTGCTTTAAGTTTTTCTCCATTTAATTTGATGTTAGCTATGGGCTTGCTATATATTAGTTTTGTTATGTTTAGGTATGTCCCTTGTATCACTGATATTTCCAAGAATTTTATCAAGAAAGGGTGCTGGATTTTGTCAAAGGCTTTTTCATCACCTAGTGAGATGATCATGTGGGTTTTTTTTAATTTCTTTCAATTTGTTTATATGGTGGATTACATTGACAGATTTTCATATGTTGAACCATCCCTGCATCTCCAGGATGAAGCCTAACTGGTCACGGTGGATCATCTTTTTGATGTGTTCTTGAATTCAGTTTTTTGAGTATTTTATTGAGTATTTTTTCATCTATGTTCATGAGGAAAATTGGTCTGTAATTCCCTTTCTTTATTGAGTCTTTGTGTGGTTTGGGTATCAGGGTGACTGTGGCCTCATAGAAAGAATTTGGCAATCTTCCTTCTGCTTCTATTTTGTGGGATAAATTGAAGAGTATTAATATTAGCTCTTCTTTGAAAGTCTGGTAGAATTCTCTGTTAAAACCATCTGACCCTGAGCTTTTTTTTTTTTTTTTTTTTTTTTTTGGTCTGGGAGACTTTTAATGACTGCTTCTGTTTTCTTGGGGGTTGTAGATCTATTTAAATTGTTTAGCTGATCTTGATTTAACTTGGTAAGTGATATCTATCATGAAAATTGTCCATTTCTTTTAGATTTTCCAATTTTGTGGAGTACAGGTTTTTGAAGTATGACCTAATGATTCTCTGGATTTCCTCAGTGTCTGTTGTTATGCCCCCTTTTTTTGTTTCTGGTTTTGTTAATTTGGTTATTCTCACTCTGCCTTTTAGTTAATTTGGATAAGGGTTTGTCTATCTTGTTGATTTTCTCAAAGAACTAACTGTTTCATTGATTCTTTGTATTGTTCTCTTTGTTTCTATTTTATTGACTTCAACCCTGTTTATTTCCTGCATCTACTCTTCTTGGGTGTGTCTGCTTCTTTTTGTTCTAGAGCTTTCGGAACTAGTGCTGTTAAGTCACTGGTATGAGATCTCTCTAAGTTCTTCATGCATGTACTTAGTGCTATGCACTTTCTTCTTAGCACTGCTTTCATTGTGTCTCATAAGTTTGGATATGCTGTGCATTCCTTTTCACTGAATTCTAGGAAGTCTTTAATTTCTTTCTTATTTCTTCCTTGACACATTGGTAATTCAGAGTTGTTCAGTTTCCATGACTTTATAGGCTTTCTGTTGTTTCTGTTGTTGTTGTTGAAATCCAACCTTAATCCATGGTTGTCTAATAGGTTACAGGGGGTTATTTCAATCTTCTTGTATCTGTTGAGACTTGCTTTATGGCCTAGTAGATGGTCAATTGTGGAGAAGGTCCACAAGGTGCTGAGAAAAAGGTATATTCCCTTGTGTTTGGGTGAAATGCTCTATAGATGTCTGTTAGGTCCCTTTGAGTCATAACGTCTGTTAGTTCCATTATTTCTCTCTTTAGTTTCTGTCTGAATGACCTGTCCAATGGTGAGAGTAGGGTGTTGAAGTCTCCCACTATTAATGTGTGGGATTCAATGCATAATTTAACCTTTAGTAATGTTTCTTTTACAAATGTGGGTGCCTTTGCATTTGGAGCATAGACGTTCAAAATTGAGATGTCATCCTGATGGATTTTTCCTTTAATGAGTATGAAGTGTCCTTTGTATCTCTTTTGATTAATTTTGGTTGAAGTCTATTATGTTAGATATTAGGAAACAATATCACCTACACAAGCTTGTATTCTTAGGTCCATTTGATTGAAAATCTTTTTCCAACTCTGAGGTAATGTCTACCTTTGATGTTGAGGTGTGTTTCTTGTATGTAACAGAAGGATGGATCCTGTTTTTTTAATCCATTCTCTTAGCCTGTGTCTTTTTACTGGTGAATTGAGTTCATCAATATTGAGAAACATAAATAACCACTGATTGTTAATTCCTGTTATTATGTTGGTGGTGGTGGTAGTGTACATGGGTATGTGTATTGTGTGATATTTCATCTGTGTCTCCCAATAAAATTTATCTGAGGATTAGAGGAAAAAGCCAGCCACTATATTAAACATAGAAGTCAGGCAATGGTAGCACATGCCTTTAATCCTATCATTCAGGAGGCATGGATCTATCTTGATCTCTGTGAGTTCAAAGTCACACTAGGAACAGAGCCAGGCATGGTGGCACATGCCTTAAATTCCAACACTAGTTAACCATGGAGGTCTTTACAGACAGACAGGAAGTAACAGAGCTGGGCAGTAAGGGGAAGTGATGTAGTTGGACAGAGAGAGCAAATGATATAGCAGAACAGAAAGGCATATAGGCATGGGTATACAGGAAGTAGATCTTTTTGGAGACAGGTATCAGTGAGGTGAAGTTAGCTTATGACTTTTCCTATTCCTCTGATCTCTCAGGTTTTCACCCCTATATCTGTCTCTGGGTTTTTATTTATTAAGACCATTTAGCATTTATCTACAGCATGTATGTGTGCATGTGTTTCCCTTCTTTGAGTTTTACTGCTATAGGATTATCTTTTGCCTGGGTTTTTGTAGGTGTAGTTAATGTCCTTGGAGGTTTTTTTTTTTCTAACACATTCTCTAGGGCTGTATTTGTGAATAGATATTGTTTAAATTTGACTTTGTCATGGAATATCTTGTTTTCTTCATCTATGGTGATTGAAAGTTTTTCTGGTATAATAGTCTGGGCTGGCATCTGTGATCTCTTAGAGTCTGCAAGACATCTGTCCATACCCTTCTTTTAGAATCTCCATTAAGAAGCTGGGTATAATTCTAGTAGGTCTGTCTTTATATGTTACTTGGCCTTTTCCCCTTGCAGCTTTTAATATTCTTTCTTTATTCTGTATGTTTAGTGTTTTGATTACTATGTGGCTCAGAGACTTTTTTTTTATCCAATCTGCTTAGTGTTCTGTAAACTTCTTGTACCTTTATAAGCATGTCCTTCTTTAGGTTAGGGAAATTTTCCTCTGTGATTTTGCTAAATACATTTTCTGGGTTTTTTTGTGCTGCGATTCTTCTCCTTCCTCTATTCCTATTATTCTTTTTTTTTTCTTTTTTGATTTTTTTTCAAGACAGGGTTTCTCTGTGTGGCTTTGGTGCCTGTCCTGAATCTTGCTCTGTAGATCAGGCTGACCTCGAACTCACAGAGATCTGCCTGGCTCTACCTCCCAAGTGTTGGGATTAACAGTGTGTGCCATCACCACCTGGCCCTATTATTCTTAAGTTTTCTCTTTTCATGGTCTCCCAGATCTCCTGGATGTTTTATGTTAGGAGTTTTTTTAGATTTAACATTTTCTTTGACCAATGAATCTATTTCTATTATTGTATTTTCAACATCTGAGATTGTCTCTTCCAGCACTATGAAAGCTAGCTAGCAGGGTGGAACTTTTTTGGTCAATTTGAGGTTGATTTCTCTATGTCCTACAGCAAAGTGCACTGTATCTTCTGTAATAGGTCCTTACCATGTAACCAAGGGCAATGGCATTAGTCTATTTGTTTAGGAGACCTCCAGGGCCTCTTGACCAATAACTTGTAAAGAGTTATCCCATGCCTTGCACTGTGATTTTAATTGAATAGCCCATGTCTTCTGGAGCAGCATTACCTACCTATGTAGGGCACCTCTGTTGGAACTCTATTTATTATTGTTATTATTATTATTAATCATATTTTGAAAATAGCTTATTGACAAGGGTATTTCCATGGGATTTTTCATATAGCCTTAGTTTTGGTTAACCCACTTATGATCCCCCATCCTCCCTCCCTCATCCCTGCTGAATATCTTCCTCTGCTCCCTTCATATCAAAGGTATTCTATTATCTCTCCAATTATATTTCACATTGTGTTGTGGGATGGTGGGTTTCCACATGGGTTTTGCATGCGCCCTTCCTTCCTTGTAAATCTTGTTAATCCTCCTCCCCACCTGTACTGATTTGATGTCAATTTAACACAAGCTAGAGTTGCCAGACAGGAGGAAGCCTCAATTTAGAAAATGCTTCCATAAGATCAGGATTAGTGATAGATGGGGAGGGCCCAGCCCATTGTGGGTGGTGCTGTCCCTGCGCTGGTGGTCCTGGGTTCTAGAAGAAAGAAGGCTAAGCAAGCCATGAGGAGCAAGCCAGTAAGCAGCATCCCTCCATGACCTCTACACCGGCTCCTGTCTCCAGGTTCCTGCCCTGTTTGAGTTCCTGTCCTGATTTCCTTCCATGATGAACAGTGATATTGAAGTGTAAGCCAAATAAGCCCTTGCTGCACAAGTTGCTTTGGTCCTGGTGTTTTATCACAGCAATAGAAACCCTGAGACACCCCCTCCTGGTTTTCCCTATCCTCTCATTCCCCACTCCCCCAGATTTTAAATAATGTGCAACCCATCAAACTATACCTCTCTCCATCCCTAGTGTTTGAGTCCAGCCCAGTAATCCAAAAACAGTCACACACCTGGAGTGCCTTGTCCCGAAGATTCCACATACCTTGGTCTTTGGAGCAGGTGGTTCCTCCTAAGTCTATCCCGTCTCCTCGCCCAGTGCCATCAAGCTTGGCTAGTCCCGCTTGTATAGCCCCTCTCACTGCCTGCACTCTGGGAGAACCACATTCTGCAGACGTACTCACAGCCACAGACTTGTCTACTGAGTCCCTGGAGATGATGATCAGGTGTGAAGTTCTCAACTTCGGCATGGAAGCTTCCAGGGTAGGTTATAGTTCAGTAATTCTTGGGTCCTACTTTCCAAATCTTCCTCCACCTTCATCATGGTGAGCTTTCATCTTTGCCAGGACTTATGTAGCTCCAACCTGGTGGGAAACGAAACTATTTCATATGACACTGGAGCCCTGGTCTGTCTCCCTTTGGGAGTCGTCTGGGCTCCACCCTTTGCCAAAGGAGACAGCGTGTCTAGAAGGTGAGCATCTGCCAGTGTTCAGCCAACAGCAGTGGAACCACATTCATGGAAAACAAGGTCACCATCTCGGCAGCCAAATATTGTGACTCAAGCAATCCCATCTCATCCCTTTCTTCCATGGCCAAGAAAAAAATAAAAATGTGCCACATGCGATGGTTAGGTAATCGGGGTAAGACTTCACAGGCCTTCACAGATGGCCATTTCCAGAACTGCAATCTCTTCACTTGGCCCAGCATCACAGCCTTTACATCTTAACAAGCCAAAAGATGTCTTTGAAACTCTGTTTTGTTTGCTTGCTTGCTTGCTTGCTCATTTGGGAGGGGGGTGTTGCCATTGTTTAGGGTTTGATCTTTGGCTTTGGGGGCCATGTAAGAGCAGAGAAAGCCCTGAGTGTCTGAAGCACTGAATGAATGTGTGTTGTTGGCACAGGCACCATCATGTCGAGGACCTCATAGCCAAGTGCTCAATGGCAAAGCCTTCCTCAAGGGACAGAGTGTGAGTGTCGACAGTGTGTGCAGAAAACATCCACCATAGCTTTCTCCCTCACCACCGGATATTTCTGGCCTGAAGTCTGCTCCCCTATGGAGGAGACTGCTCCGACTGAGGTTAGCTAAACCTGTCTCCTGGATTCACCTGTTTACCATAAACCCTGCCTTCCTATTCAGCTGTGTGCCACACCCCTGCCTCTCTGTTCAGCTGTATATAATAAACACACTAACTTCCAGAGCAGTACAGTTTCTGCAGAAGGGAATTCAGACCACCTGATCCCAGATTTCTGTCTGTGTATCTGTCCACAGCTGTCGTTTCTTCATTCCCTCACGACCCGCAGTCAGATCCGAGTCCCCTGGAAGCCATGCTGGATGTGGCGGAGACGGTCTCTCCTGTTGCGTGTGCTGACCTCAAACTTGACGTGAAGCTGAAGATGAGCTTGATGCTTCTCTTGCCTCTACCTTCCGAGTCCTGGGACTAGTGTTTGCCACCACCACACCCAGTTTACTGAGCACTGGAAATGGAACTCGGGGCTTCACGCAGGCAGTCCAGCAATTGATCATATCCCCGACCCCTATCGTTTCATAGGAACCTTTATTTTTTTTCTTTTGCTTGTTCTTTTAGTACTTCAAAGGACCTAAAGTTAACTTAATCTCTATAAATTCAAGTAGCATAGGACATTCACAGTGGAGTTCACATTTCAGAGTCAACTGGCCCAGGATCAAGCCCTGTCTAGGCCTGTACCTTAGTTATTATTTGTGTGACCTTGTGGAAATATGTAAACGCTCCAAGCATCCATTTTCTTGTTTTGAGAACATGGCACAATGATTGTACCTTTCCACAGGGTCATTTAGAGAATTCCATGAAACACTGTATGAGCTTAACGCCTGGCATCTAATGTTAATCCCACTAATATCTTTATGGGGGTGGGATCCTAGGAGACTCCACCTTGTCCACTCATTCTTTGTGTGGAATACTCAGGACCAAGACTAGCAGGGTGGTCTTGTGGCATGTGGTAAAAACCCATTTCAAAAATACTGAAGAATTAGGCACAAAGAAAAGAAAAAATAGAATGCCCTTGACATTGCTTGTAAGCACTAAGCCTCAGAGATGGTAGGCTCAAAGCCAATGCTCATTTCATGTGAAACTGAAAATCCACCCCACAATATGTGCTGTGTTCTTCAAACATGGATGCTCCCTTATGCTAGAGGCCTCATTTGGGGCTATTATGCAAAGTGGAATAGACAGGGTTTGGAATCCTACTATGAGTTGTTGGAGATTCTCTCTACAACATTTCTCAGAGACTATTTTTCTTTTGGATAGTGAAAAACTTCAAGCTTGCAGAATAATCACAAAGTCTGTTCTTTTTACTCAGATACTCCAAGTATAATGTTATTCACTGTTTTGTTTCTTGTAGACTCACTTCCCCATCTTGAATTACTTCAAAGTCATTACAAGCTTATTTCATCTTATTCAAAATTACCTTGGAGTTTTTTAATTCTAGGGTGACCTCTGGGGCTGGAGAGACAGCTCCGTGGTTAAGAGCGTGGGCTGTTCTTGCAGAGAACCTGGGTTTAATTCCTGGTTCTGGGCTCATATCTGTCAGTAACTCCAGGTCCAGGGGATGTGTCGCCCTCTTCTGTCCCCCAAAAGCACTGACCACATGTGGCACACAGACAACATGCAGGGAAAACCTTCATAGCATAAAATAAACATTCCAATTCTAGGGTGACCTCAAAAAAAAAGAGTATTAAAACACAGTAAAGTTAACAAACTGAAGGGGGAGATAAATGAGATAATAAAAATGAATTCATCCAGAGGAAAAAGCCAGAAAGATAACAAGACAGATGAGTTAAAGCAAAGGGAAAAGAGGTGAATTAGCCAGATGACTATTCAACTTGAGGGAAATACTTAAACACTGATATCCAGGACAATTAAAATGAAAGTATCACATTTAGAAAAGTGTAAAGACTGATTCTTCTGGCATCCCTTTCATCCCTGGTCCCTTCATGCTTTACCAGAGGCCACGCCAGTTGTCACCATCATGTCAGAAGCAGCCTGCTCCCATGTGCACAAACACTCATGAACGCTTTTGTAGCAGAAACCGGCCACTCACAAACACCGGCTCTCCATCCGCAGACACACCTAAACTAGAATTCCCAGATGCCTTCGCTCAGTGGTGATTCCAGACTCACCTGTTAATGGCAACAGATACCAGACAGCCTGGACTTCTGAATGACTCTGTGGAGCAGGGACTCCGGAGAACTTGACAGGAACCTGGCCTGTTTCATCTTATTATATCTGGAACATTGTTTATGTGTGGAGCTACCTGTTTCGGCATCTACCTTACTATAGCCTATATATCCTTTGACCTGCTGATAACCCTCACAGGTGTCCATAGTAAGGGGTGAAAATCACATTACATAAGATTCCACAGGTCAGAAACAGCTGGAAAGACCAGAAATGCCTGAGGACCCATCACAAGGAAGAGGTGGAAGAATCTCGGAGCATGCGCGCCACAGAGCAGTGTGAGTCTACTGTAGGGTAGCTCCATGCCTGCTGACCCAGAGAGCACTCCGTGATAGTAAAGGGGAGAAAAGGCAATCCGCTAAATAAATGCATCAGACAATCTGATTTGTGTTAAAACAGAAAAGAAAACCTGACCTCAAAATGGAATTTTGCTTATTTATACATTCCATATTTATTTATGTGAGAACAGAGAAGGGTTTGCAGCATGGGAATTCAGTTTCTAATGTTAGTTACATCCTGAGACAAAGGACAGGAAACCACGGGGAAAAGAGGAGGGGCCGGTAGAATGCAAGTGCATCTCAACCTAATAGTCAATGAAAGCGTAGACTATAAAATTGAATCATAAAATATTGAATCAAATATGTAAAAATTGAATATGTATGTAGACAAGGATGAAAGGTAATGTCAACCTATATAAAATTCATTTTTGTCTTAAATGCTAATATTTTAATATTACTTTCCTAATAAAAGAAGATGGAAGAAGAAAAGGAGCCTCTTCCCGGGTGGGGCTGTCAATGCCGCACAGTTAGGTTTGGTTTTTAAGTGGCCGATCTGGATCTGGGTAGAGATGCTGGCAATTGTCCTCTTCAGCCCTTGGGGCCACATCACCGTGGGGGCGGAGTTTCCCCGTACAACAAATAACTAAATAATGAGTGTTCCCACTGTCAATCATGCCCCAGAGAGTTCAGACCTGGAATAGGAATTGAGGATGTAACTACTCGGTACACATTACTATAATGAAATGCTTGAGGCAGGTTAACCTCATAAAGAGATCTATTTAGCACATGGCCTCCAGTAGCCTTACTGGTGTGGCCTCTGGGGAGAGCCTACTACATCTCAGCATCACTTTACAAAACAGGAGAGACCCGGGTGGCCTGGTTCCTCCTGAGGGATGGGCTTAGTCGACCTTAAGACCTCCCAATGGACCCCATTTCTTTGTGGTTCTGAGACACCTGCTAATACCAGCTCTCTGTGGCCTGGAGCTTTCTGTAAAGAATTATTTCAGTTAGTATACAAAAATAACAGGTTTCATTGTGACATTTTCGAAAATATACATCGCTGCATTTTGCTCATAGTCTGAGATGTGAGCCTTTAAGGAACACATTTTAAATAATTTTCAAATTATTTAAATCATGTTATGATTTAATTCCAAATCATAACAGACAACTCAAAAAGCAAGCTAGAATGACTTTGTTAAGCTTTCCTTTTCTTACAGTCTGCCTAGACAGTCAAACACATCTTATGACTCAGTGGGTGGTCAGGCAGGCCTGACATTCTGCATGTCTAACGGTTTCCCAGGTAATCCTTGAACCACACTTTGCACAGCCCAGGGACTGATGCCAAGACGTCTTTCTATTCTTCCAAAAGCGTGGTGGCCAAGGCTGGCCAGGCTGAGCCGAGAGAGTAAGACGGGCTGCCAGCCTGCTAAGACACTCTGGAGATGGGCCTGTGCCAGAGCCCCAGCTGTACCCACAGGCCACAAATTCCTCACTCCAGGAGCTGCGAGCCTTCCCGGAAATCGTGTTCATAGGTGCATCTCAGTCTCTGCTGAACTGTGTGGACTTACAGTGGGTCGTTCCTGGAGGGACTGACCCCTGCTTACCATGAAGCAGTGAGTGTTCAAGGCTAGACCATCTCCCAGAAGATTAGTGTCAGGGTTGCAGAGAACTCAGCAGCAGGAAGTGCTCTGACCAGGTGAGCTCAGGATGAGCAGGTACTGCCAGGCCCTGTTTGTGAACGCGGCTCAGTGCTCTGGCGTGCCAGGCAGACAGCGGAGAGCAAGCCAATGGCCCAAGCCGTAAAGCTTCCCTCCATAAACACGGGATACTCGAAACCAAACCTCAGTGCTTGATTCCTAATCCACTACCATCAAACACCCAGCTTTTTCCATCTCTCAGGCCTGCTCTCCCAAACGTGGTAGCTTCGTCTTCCAGTCTGTCCCCACGTGGTGGCCTCTACCCCTGGTCAAACACTATCGCAGTTAGTTCCATCATCACTATAAAGTGTGCCAGGAAGCTCTTGCTTGGCTTAAAGATGTCACCTCTGCTTTGGAGGGGGGCCCTGATCTCCCGTGAAGTACTCATCTGTGGAGTTACATATAGAACCCGGGTGTGTTGGCAGGGGACTCTCTGGAGCTAGGCACTCACTGGCTTGGTGGTTGGATACAGGGGATGACTGAGGAGAAGAGAGATGGGCATTTCTTCCACACCTGAAAGTTTTCCACAAGTAGATGGGGAGTGCTTTGAGAGGGAAGGGTGTTGAGAAACTCTCGTGTGCTTTATCTATTAACACCAGAAGAAAATAGACAAGAAAGCTTAATTTAAAAAAGTGCTACTCATTGGGTTCAACTACAAGAGGAGGCAAACCCAAGTGAATGCCTCCTGCAAGGTATAGAACTGCGTCTCCTGCAAGGGTCTAAACTGACAGTTCAGAGTTGCTAGGAAAGACCCACCACCCTCCCACTAGCAGGAAAGACAAGAGGGGAAGGGGAGGCACAGAAGTTAGTGCCCCGGATAAGTGACAAGGAAGACCGGGAAATGCGACCTTTACTCCAGGAAGCCTCCAAGAATACGTCACCAGGAAGAAGGAGAAAGGGCAGACAGGCAGTGAGAAAGCCCTTGCTTAGACTCCCCCGACCTGTACTCCCAATCTCCTCATGAATCCTTGTTAGAATATAACGAAAAGACACCGACTGCAGCAGCAACCTCAGCCAGCTCCAACCTGGAGTGCGTGGCTGGGGCTCAGGACTCGCCACTAACCCAAGTGAGCTCCCGATGGCTGGGTGACCTGTGGGCTCTCTCTCCATCACATACCTGAATAGAAATGGTAGCTAATAAACCAGACAAAGTGGATAAAACTCTAATTTGAAAGAGAGGAGAATGGGGACTGCCCAGAAGGTACCAGTGGGCAACCTGTCGCGTCCCACTGGGCAGGAGTGGGTGGCTCACCCTGGACAAAGACGTGCACTCCTTGCTTGGACTCTTAGGCAGCCATCATTCACCTTTCTAAGAACGATCCCATTGGCTGCTTCCCCTTGGCTTCCCCTGCAACTTTGCCCTTAACCATCATCCTCTTGATGCCGACAGAGCTGGAATTGGATAACACATCACTCACTGCCTTCTGCAGCCTTTCTGTGAACACAGCTCCAGAGCCCAGGTAGGACTGTTGAGGCGGGTCTGTGGACTTCTGCTTCTTAATAGAATTCTCCCAGTGTATTCGCCTGTACATATGGGAACCACAGAGTTGTCAAGCCCGATATCTTGGACCTCATATACATTGACCTGCATGCTGGCCTCACACTCTAGCTGGGAACAGTGGCAACTACTCAGGAAGTGCTGACCTCACATCCAGCTTGGCTAATTCTCACGGCATGGCAGAGAATTCTTGTTGTAGACTATTATTTTAAGATGCGTTACATTTGTTTATGCTGTGGAACTTTTGTTTAATGATGCAAAGAGGTGTTGCATTCTTTTATGTTACATTTGTTTAACTCTGTGAAGCTGTGTTACTGTGCCTGTCTAAAATACCTGATTGGTCTAATAAAGAGCTGAACGGCCAATAGCAAGGCAGGAGAAAGGATAGATGGGGCTGGCGGGCAGAGAGAATAAATAGAGAGGGGCTAGAGAGATGGCTCAGAGGTTAAGAGCACTGGCTGTTGTTCTTCCAGAGGTCCTGAGTTCAATTCCCAGGAACCATATGGTGGCTCACAACCATCCGCAATGAGATCCGGTGCTCTCTTCTGGCATGCAAGCATAAATGCAGGCAGAACATTGTATACTCAATAAATAAATAAGTAAATCTTTAAAATAAAAAAAAAGAAGAAGAAGAAATAGAGAAAAAGAGGGACTGGGAAGCAAGAGAGGATCAAGGAGTGAGAAAAGAAAGGGCGAGCCACACAGCCACACAGCCACACAGCCACACGGCCACACGGCCACACAGCCACACACGAGTAAGAGTGAAAGTAAGGGCTGGAGAGAGATGGCTCAGCGGTTAAGAGTACTGACCGCTCTTCCAAAGGTCCTGAATCAATACCCAGCAACCACATGGTGGCTCACAACCATCTGTAATGAGATCTGGCGCCCTCTTCTGGCCTGCAGCCATATATGCAGGCAGAACACTGTGTACATAATGAATAAATAAATCTTTTTAAAAAAAAAAAAAGAGTGAAAGTAAGATTTACAGAAGTAAGAAAAGGAAAAGGCCCAGAGCAAAAGGTAGATGGGATAATTTAAGTTAAAGAAAGCTGGCTAGAAGCAAGCCAAGCTAAGGCTAGGCATTCATAAGAAAGAGTAAGCCTGTGTGTGTGTGTGTGTGTGTGTGTGTGTGTGTGTGTGTGTGTGTGATTTATTTGGGAGCAGGGTGGTGGGCCCCCCAAAAGAGTAAAAACAACCAACTACCAACTCTCCTGTTTCACATTCGTGTTTATATTATTTTATGTGTATGGATGTGTGGGCCACAGTACACCTGCGGAGGTCAAAAAGACAGCTTGAGGGAGTGGCTCTGTCTTTCCATTATGTGGGGTCTGGGAATCAAGCGCCTTTACCTGCTGGTCTGTCACTCCAGCTCCAGGGCAGAGAACTCGTATAGAAGATGCTAGGCTGCCATTTTGCAGTCACTTCTTAGAATACCTTCAATTGTAGGTACAGGCACAGCTTCTTCAACATCGAGAGACCTCAGCTCACTGGCTAGACACTGTCCAATGAGAGTTCAGCTGCAGGAGGGTCTGTCCCTTAGCAGAGCGACACTTCCATGTCTACTCACTGACCGTAGCTCTTGGCTAAGTTCAACTCTGTAGTAGGATTTTGCCACTTGCAGCAGGAGTGGCTAGCACCACCAGCATGCTGATTTTCCAAAACCATTTCCGCAAACATCTGGCCTGTCTTCGGAGATGCAATTTGACCACATGTTTTTGCTCCTACCTCACAGGGTTGCCATCTTTCTAGTCTGTGGTGTCTGGGTCCTTGCAGCCTATATCCTCCTGAGGTTCCTGCTTCACATTCAGGACAAATGTGCTTCACAGCTTGGGACAAAATTCTATATGGGTGAGCAAGAAATTTAATCGTGAATGTCAGAAAGGCTCTCATATACAGTGGAGCTTAAAAGATGAATGTTTACTTCTCTCTCATGCAGATGTTTCAGTGGTCACTCTGTGCATGAGTCATCAGAGGCCCCAGCTGCATGCAACTTATTGCTGGACCTCCTCAGCATGGAGCTTCCAACTCTGGGACCCAGATGGCTCTTCTAAGCCAGCTGGCTGCATCCGTTCAGCCAAAAAGGGTAATGAGAAGGGGGTGCTTTTACCCTTCAAAGACATTCCTGGACGTCATCCACACTCAACATGCCACTAACCAATGACTTTGGTCGCACAGCCTAGCTGCAAGGGAAGCAAGAATAGTCCTTATTCTGGGAAAGCATCCACAGTTACAGCTAAAACTCACTCTCTTACTCTAGAAAAAAAACAGGACAAATGTTGGGGGGTAGCTGCTCTTTAGGTAGTAGTTCCCTCACCACAAATCTGGTGGGAAGATCTTCAAAGAGATCCATCAGAGCTTGTTCCAGAGTCCCTTAAATCTGTAGGGTACCAGAGACTGGTGGCCTTAACGATGTGTATGCAATTCTCAGGGGAAAGTATGGATACCAGTTGTGAAGGCAGAGATGGCCTACCTGAGTGAGACAGCATTGAAGACAGGATCAGGCCACAAATCAAGAGAGCACTACTCAAATTAAGAGATCTCAACAAGGCAATTTTACTCCTGCACAGCAGGGTGCTTAGCCGTCCAAAGCAGGACAGCAAGCCCACCCAGCTGAAGTGACTTCCGGCTTTCATCCCTAAAGCAGGGGGAACACTGGCCGTTCCTCACTGACTCGGGTACAACTGGCTAGTTTTTAAGAGGAAAAGACGGCTTTGAGGAAATGTTTTGGTATCTGGGGAGTGGGGTAATATGCACATACACAGGGATTCTAGGAAAGGGGAAGGCTGGCAGAGGAGTGCGTGGGAGCATGCGCATGTGCAATACTCATTTGATTAAAAAAAAAAGAGTTTTTCCACAATGTCCTCTAAAATCTATAGAGCTGATGCACAATGCTATATGGGAAAGCTTAAGGGAAGCTGTGAGTACCAATTCTGAAGACCAGAATCTGGCACTATCCTAAAGAGCTTTCCCTGAGAAAGTCACCTGGAGAGCCACTGGGACCCAGGGAAAGCTTCTTAGGGCAGATCAGACCGTTAGAACCCAGAGGCAACTGCAGAGAAGAAAGTCCCGGGAAAGGAAGGCAGTCTCTGGAGAATGCACAAATGCTCGTCCCTACCCTATAAGGAGCTGGCTTTAAACACCTGCCAGAGTGAATTATAACAGCCACTTTGGAAAAGTGACCATCTGATCCAGCAATGAACTGCTGGGTATATATTCAAAGGAACTGGGTCTGTATGGTGAAGAGACGTCTGCCCTCCCTCAGGCATCAAAGCATGGTCCACAATAGCCAAGACAAAAGCAACCTACGTGTCCCTCAAGAGGCAAATAGTTGACTAGGATGAGACATGCACATATGCTAATGGATGCCCATACGGCCTCTACCTCTTGTACATAGTACAAAAAATTCTGTCACTCTCAACAGCACTGATGGTCCTAGATAACATAACATTAAGCAACATAAGCCAGGCACAGAGAGCCAAACACTGTATTTTCTCAACTAAGGAATGTCTATCTTACAGGAACACAGAAGAGAAAGGTGGTTAGACTAGAGAAATAACATTTCTGTGGTGATGAGGACCTGAGTGACTAATAATGTATCGTGTGTTTGGAAATTGATCAAAGAATAGAGTTCTAATGTTCTCACGATAAGAAATGGGTTGGTGATACGATGGATATTTAATTAAATTGATTGAATCTTTCTGTGATCAAAACATCATGTTATATATCCAAAACATACATAATTACTATTTGTCAATCAAAAAATAAATTTTCTGAAGTATGCCATAGCTAGAAAAGGCTACCCACCCCACCCTACCCCCACGCCAGGAGGCATCAATGCCAATCAACTTCAACTCTCCATGCTGCTCCTGCTCTCCCTCCCCCACTCACCCCCAAACACAGGACAGTCAGCAGGAAGTGCAGGTGGCCCTGCCCTCCACTCCCGCTCAGCGCTGCAGGCCACAGGAAGAAAAGAGAAACCATAATTTGAAATCGAATCTGAAGTTTTCATTATTTATCCAGAACTGCATATTTCATATCTATACTCTCAACCCTGACTGCCCATTAGGATCACCCGGGGAGCTTTTAAAATTACTGATGTCTAGGCACTGTCCCCAAAGATTCCTATTTCATTGGTCCAGGGGGCAGCCTGGGCATCAATATTTTTTAAGGCTGCCCAGGAGATTTTGAAGGGCATCCTAGGCTAAGAACCATGGTGGTAATATTGAATTAAGAACATTTTTGCAAACAAAAGATCATGGAGTGACTAGCAATGTGACAGAACTTTCTGTCTCGCCCAGGGAATGATGAAAGGACAGCAAAGTCTCCTGTCAGGAAGGAGGGAGGGATGACAGTGTTCACCGTGGCATCCTGCGGGAGTGGGTCCCTGAGCTCCATCAAAGCCGGCATCTTTCAAGGAAACCAGAATTCCTCAGGGAGCTGGAGAGATGGCCCGGTGCTTAGGAGCACATGCTGCTCTTGCAGGGGACCTGAGTTCAGTTCCCAGCACCCATGTAGGGTAGTTCACAATCACCTGTAATCTAGTTCCAGGGAACCCAATGCCTTCCTCTGGCCTACACACACACACACACACACACACACACACACACACACACACACACACACACAATTTTAATAAAATAAATCTTTAAAAAGTTGGAATCCTCCTCAGGACAAGGTGGGGTCTTCTTGCTGCCCTGTATCTGCTAGACCCTGTTGAGAGCCCTGATGTTAACCTATGACCTCCATGCTGAACCAAACTGGAGTCCTTTCCAATACAGAGGGCAACTAGAGTGGCTCCAAAGTACCCTTGAATGACCTCTTGGAACAAAAGAGGGGATTAAAAAGTTCACTAATACACAGTCATTATGAAGTGTGTCTGGAAAACTTTTAATCCATCTGTTGCCAAATCCTATGGCTCAAATTATAAAGCTTACATTGAAATGGTTTCACATTTGAGCAAACGTTTGTGCCCCAGCCTAAAGCAAGGCTGGCCAGCAACCTGGACTCGCCAGCTTTGCGTTGTAGATCCAGGGATACCTTGGCATCTGAGGAAACTCAGAGCCTTCCAGCTCAGTGGCCCTGACCCAGGTAGTTAAGTGAGAATGTGGGTCCCTTCCCATTGCTCTCCTAACTAGACTCTGGGAGAGCAGGCTTCCCATTCACACACATGACTGCCGGACTGCGTCATGAGAGCCATACTCCACTGTGAAAGGCTGGATGGAGGAACCAAAAAGCCACGACCTGCACACCCGTCAGCTAACATTCACACTCAGCTTTATTCTGTCAACACATGCCATGCCCCAAAGTAGAAGTCTACAGCACCAAGGATCCCAAGGAGATAGCCCTCGCAGTATCTGACTCCCATGAGTCCATACTGACCATTCAGTTCTATGAGACAGACAGGGACTGGTTGCCAGATACCTCCAGTGCCAAGAGAGTGCCCTTTGCTGTGAATGGCTCCTGAAGCCTGGACCACAACCTAAAAAGGAAAGCAACTCATCCTAGGCCCATTCCTGTAGCAGCCCTGGCCTTCAGTACCAACTGCTGTCTTTCGTTTGGCTCAAAGACACTTTTAACTAGAAATAAAATGTACTGCACTGTGCGCCCACGCACGCCCAGAGAGAAGTCTATACTTGACGGAAAAGCCCTCTGGCCCAATATGCTCCTCTAGACTTCTACAGCAAAGGGAAGACAACACCTGAAAGGTGAGTCCTAAGGGAGATGAAATCCCAGGTCCTGTCAGACACAAAAATCCCCTACTGCTGCACCCTCCCCCCCATACTGTGACAACCAGGGGAAGGGTGACCACCTGGCAGAGATCAATAAAAAAAGGTCCCGGACAGTTGCGAGGTCCACATTTTCCCCTTTAGAAGCGCAGTTGAAAGAGTTGGGCGGGGGGAGTGAATAAGATCTAAATACACTGTATACTTGATAAAATTCTTGAAGAATTGGGGTTTGGGGTTTGTCTTTTTGTATTTTGGGTTGGTGTTTGTTTGTTTGTTTGTTTGTTTGTTTGTTTGTTTGTTTGTTTGTTTTGAAACAGCATACACTGTGCCTTCTAGCCTGGTTAATTCAAACAGCAGCCAGTCTCAAGCCCCAGTCTTTGGTTTTAACCAGGGATTAAAGCCTGGAACCTTAGACAAGATGCACATTGGATGATGACAATAACGAGTGGCCCATTAAAGGTGATTTCTTCAGGTTGCTGGTCTCCCCCCTCCCAGAACAGCTGCACGCTTTGCTGAGGAACATCCGTAGGACGCGCTGCACTCTCTGGCTATTTATTTAACTTTATGTGGATGTCATAAAACTTTTTTATTTGCTTTCAGTTAGCCCATAGGTTTTGACAAGATAAATTTTTATTTAGGTCTTTGCCCAGCTACAATCAGAAACAGGAGACTCACTTTCCAAGGCTGGGCTGATAGATGGATTAATCAAAGCATTCCCCACCCCGCTCTCCTTCCAGAAACCGCAGGGATCAACAGACGGAGTTTTTCCTTAATTAAAGAAACTCGGCAACAAGGTGATTTATCGATGATGAATCTTGCAGGCCCTTTCATTGTGTGGTCACTGTTGGCCACTGTTTGAAATTTACCAACATAAATAAAAGCTCTCCATGACTAAACAAAGTTAAAGTAGCAATAAATTGAGGCTGCCATGTACTCTGAGCTAGATCTGAGGCCAACATAAATACCAGGATGCCTTGGCTGTGACATGCTCGACACAATGACATCATGCACTCCCAGAGAGAACAGCCTCGCCCAAGCCAAAGCCTCAAACCAAGCACGATTCCCCTAAATGAATCAAATTGCAATGGTCTAGACTCGCCCAGGCTCCCTGGCCTCCTCTGTCGAGCAATCACATTAAAAATAATCTATACACTGATCTAAATTTTACTTTTTCTGCATGATTAAATTTTGGCAGGAGTAAATCTCTGCTATTCACACTTCCTGGGAATGTTTGGAAAGTCATTAAAGTCTCAGGATTTATCAGCTTAAGGTCCAGCCACTGCCATACCACCCTGTGGTCGGTCTACCTGCCACCAGCCTCAGTGGCGACCTAGGACAGGGAGCTCACACAGGGGCAAAAGTCCTCACTCAAAACCACGCGGTGCCGGTTCCCTCCCACACCCGGGTCTTTCTTTGCCCATATCTAGCAACAGGCTGTAATGGAATGCCTCCATGAAACCAGAAAGCTGGCCTGAAGTGGGGGCCATCAGCCCGAGCATCATTACCCAGAGGAGAGACGGGAGGAAAGTGGAGAATGACTGGGAAGGTAGCAAATTCAAAATGGAGAAAGTCTAATAACTAATTGGTGAAATCATAAAAGCTGCCATAAAAGACATTTTCCTTAAACTACTTTACACAAGGCTATATAATTTTATGTCACTTTTTATTTATGTTGCTGTAATGAAAGCTGTTCTGGGAGATGAAGGGCTTGTGAAGAAAGAAATTGAACTGTTTCTGAAAGGAGGGAAAAGCCTGTAGATATAGGGCTTAGGACAGATTCTTTCTGAAATACAGGAGGGCTGGGGAGAAGGGCCCATTTACTCCTGAACACCTCTGACTCAAAATTTTGCAAAAAGGGTCCAGTGAGACGACTTTACAGGTTAAGGTGCTTGCCACCAAGCCTGATGACCTGAGTTTGATCCCCAGGACCCACATGGTAGATGGGGAGAAACGACTCTGGGAAGTTGTCCTCTGACTTCTACGTGTACACCCAGGCACGTGTGTGTTCATACATATGCACACACATTCATAAAGTAGTGTCCACACTGGTCAGAAAACCAGAGTATAAGCTAGACAGACTCCTATCACACAGGCTCATGTTCTAGAAGTAGATTTTCTTTTTAATATTTCATTTTATGTGTATGGGTGTTTCACCTTCACGGACATCATGATCCGTACATCACTTTCGTGCCTGCTGCCCACAGAGGCCAGAAGGCGGCATCGGATTCCCTGGAACTGGAGTTACAGACAATTGTGAGCTGCCACGTGGGTGCTGGGTCCCCTGGAGGAACAGACAGTGTTTTAACTGCTGAGCCACCTCTCCGGCCCATAAGACGGTTTTTACTGTGAGAACTATGTAAAGGAACACGGTTTGAGCTTTCAGCAGGAGGCATGGACAAGTGAGCCCCATGTTAACTTAAGCTTGGTCAAACTGCAGAGCAGGCATCGGACGCAGCAAGGCCACACTCAGGACTTCACATGCACTATTTCTAATTATCCAAAGATCAGACAAGCTTTCTCCCTCTCCATCTGTACTGGCTGAGTCAGATGGTAGACAAAAAACGGATCAGTCCTAATACATGAAACACTTGAATAAACTATAAACATAAGAAGTTGCACGTTGTCTGGACTCCAGTGGAGGACGAGGAGAGCCTATTTCTTGTTGCCGCACTGTTCCGTGTTTATTAAAAGTCACCATGCACGTTCAATGGAGGCTACTTTCCCTGTGCGTTATCCTTCAATTACAAGTTTTTAAAATAGCCGATGTTCAGATGAGTCTCCCAAAAGAAATGCAAAAAGTGTGTAACGTGGACGCAAAACACAGAAGTAGGGCGTGATCTTTCCCAGGGAAATGATAATCACCCTTAAAGTTGGGGCCCTCTGAACTCTGGCTAACTTTCAAAGCAAGGATGAGGTTGTTTTTAGAAACAATTTACCATCTATTAACAATGAAATCCAATGCGGCCTTGCCTCCTAGAAAAACGAAACGCGTCCACAACTCCAAGGGATGGTTGGGAGTCACACAGATAGAGTATTATTTAGGTAGGCTCTGCAGCCAAGGCCACTGCACACCACTGTGGACCAGACTAAACAAACCTGACCCACAGGCCAACCCTCCAAGGATCCCAAAAGATTGGAAACTCCAAAAAGGCAGCTCAGACTAGACTTCACAGCCTGGTAATGGCATGCAGACGACACTCCGTCTCTGTCACCCAGCCAAAGGTTGGTGCTGTATACGAGAGCAATTTCCTCAAGAATTCAGAGGGAAGTGGTACTTGGCCTTTTATGTGTGGGATTCACAGTAGCAAGAGCAGTCAATGCTGGGGATCGTCAGCCTCCCCTGAATGTCCATCGTGTGCCTCTGTCTGGTCAGGCTCAGGGGGAGGAACAGTCCATGTCATTCACACAGGCAGGCTTGTTTGGTTCTGTTCTGAGGTGCTGGAGGTCAAATCCAGAGCGGCGCACACACTAGGCGGGCGGCAAGCACTGAGAGCTAGGCTCTCAGTCCAGAGGGCGGGTTTACAAGTTAAAACTGTGTCTCCCCGTTTCTGGAGATTCGGGCCTCTCTTCACTACAAAGTGGGTTTCACTCCCCTCTTTCTACCTGTTCCCTTCTGTCCCCTACCAAGGCACTACCCAGCACTGAGGGCCGTACTTGGAACTGAGTCTCACTCTCTCCAAAACTTCTGGCAGTGACAGCCAAGTCTCCCACACACAGCCTGTCTCCACACGTCCCCTCCTCATGACTACCCACCCCGTGCGGGATGACTCAGGTCTGTCCCGTGGGGAAGTGGTGACTCCAAACAGCCCTCGACAAGAAGGTGACTGGAAAGATGATGTGTTTGCTGGGTGGGGAAGGAAGGAAACCAAGGAGACACCAAGCTGAGCGGGCTGGGCAGAGGAGAGCTCTGGAGACGACGTCAGATGCCACAGGACTCACGACCTTTCACCTCTGACCGACCAAACGGGGCAGAGGCCTGAACCCCCGCACCATGTCACAGCCGCTACCCAGAGGCCTGCGGGGCCCAGAGGAAGGGCTACGCTCTGCATCCAGACCTCCAGCACAGCTTCTCTCTGGTTCGTCCAAAGTCTGCTCTCCTCTCAACCCATCCTGGTGCCTCAGTTATCTCAGACAGCAGACCGGGCCACAGGGAAAGGACATGAACCACAGACTGGGGACTTAAAGGCCACTCACCACCTCGTTAAAAGATTTTTATTGCCCCTGTTTTCAAACACAGAATGTGGCTTCACCATGGCTCAGATGGGCTAGATGTTCAGTCCCCAGTGTGGTGACAAGATGGCAGAGCCACTAAGAGGCAGGACCTAGTGGGCGGCAAGTCGGGTTGTGGAAGTTCCACGTGCAGGAGGGATTGATGCTAGTTTTATGGGATGTGTCAGTTCTCTTCAGATGGGGCAGCCCTGTGACTTTGGTCCATTCAATACAAAACATGTCCCCATTCCTTTTCTCTACCACATTATGACACAGCCTGGAGCCCTTGTGAGGATTCTGTGCCATATGGGTCCTCCAACCACACGAATTGTGACTGAAATAAACCTTTTTACTCTGTAAGTTACCTGGCCCCTGGTATTTTGTTATAGCCATGTAAAACAGACTGATGTAGGTAGCTTTGATCCATCATCTTTTTCAGCTCTTCAGGGAGCCCTTGTTTTCAGGTAGGCCCTGAACTTAGGCTTAGAAGAAGATGGCAAATGTGTACTATTTGCGTCGGAAAGCATGTGCACACTAGTGTTTTCTTCCATAAAACAATGACCCTGCTTTGACAGATCAAAAGATAACGCAGCTTCCAGGTGAAGTGTACATGTGCTGAGCAAGACACAAAGGAGTCCTAGCTGCCCCAGCAAGTCAGGAGCATGGGCACAGGCTGAAAACAGACCACACACTGAGCAGTCTATGCCTAAGCACAGCCAAGGCCTTCCACGGGGAGGGACCTGAGGGATCTGGGAGATTCACTCACCTTCCGGAAGGGAATTCTGGAGTCACATACTCCAGAAACCAGAGGCCGATGGAAAGACTCAACGGCCTGTAGCCCAGTGGCCACGAGAGTTGCCATGGCACCAACGAAGCCTCCCCTTCCATCTCTGTGCAAGCCAATGACCCTGACCCCATGAGACCAGAGCTGCTTCCTCTCTGTTGTCCCCCAGGGTACATTTCTGTTTTCCACTCAGGACCCTTTATTTCACAACTCTCCTCCTGGGGACCCCTGCTGTATCTCTTACGTGAAATGGGGATGACAGGCTGGGTCCCTACATGCTGTTAATACCTTGTCAGAAATGGCAAGAATTGTCCAAAAGGAACACCACCCCTTGCTAAAACCCACCTCTGGTGTTGTGCACAGCAGCCGAGGCAGTCCTGGCCCCCAGGAGTCCAGACTCTGACTGAATTTCTGAGACAGCACCCACAAACCCAAAAACCACACAGATGCAGCTGATGGACCTCAAGACACCTGCCCAAGTCCGGGGCTCGCTTGCTGGGTAAATGTGGAGTGTCTGCTGCTCCTAGGAATACGCTGCCTGGGTCAAGGACTAGCCCTGTGCCCCTCAACAGTGAGCCTGGTGAGCAGTTCAACCTCTCTGAGTCTTGGCCTCCCCTCTAATACAGGAATAAGAATTACATCTACTTCATAGGGTCATGGCAAAGATTAGCGGTGAATATACATGAATAACCATTTCAAACAATGTCGGATACAACAGCATTAATTATCCATTAACATTTATCTATAACAATGAGACTTCTCCCCCTTGCCTAGTTAGAGACTGTCCAAGGAGAAGAAAGGAAGACTGTCCGTCTTTCCTGCCCCACTATGTACCTAAACCTGGTACCAGATGTGGGGAGCCTTCAATTAGAAGAGAGACAAGGGGGCTGGAGAGTTGGCTCCACAGTTAAGAGCTGCTCTTCCAGAGGACCTGGGTTCAATTCCCAGCGCCCACATGGCAGCTCACAATTGTCTGTAACTCCAGTTCCAGGGGACCTGATGCCCTCACACAGACATGCATGCAAGTAAAACACAGTGCACATAAAATAAATAAATCTTCTTTTTAAAAATTCTCATAAAAAAACTAACTGCCCCCCTCCCCCGCCTTTAATCCCAGCATTCGGGAGGCTGAAGCAGGCAAATCTCTGTGAGTTCAAGGCCAGCCTGGTCTAAAAATCTAGTTCCAGGACAGCCAAAACTGTTACACAGAGAAACCCTGTCTTGAAAAACAAGGGCAAAAAAAAGAAAACAAACCTCCCTCCAGCAGTGGGCAGACACACTTCCCTGCCCCTCTGAGGAGCTCAGTCTGACCTGCACCAGGCAGGGATTCACTCGGGTGACGGAGCGCATGCACAGTGTGTACAAAGCCCAAGGTTCATTCCCCAGCAGTTGAAAAAGTGAAAAGACGACATAAGACTGAAGCAGGGTCTGTGAGGCAGCTTAGAGGACGAAGTGCTTGCCACGCCAGCCTGGTGACCTGAGTTTGATCCCCAGAACCCACATAGAGGTGGGGAGAACCTACCCCACAAAACCGTCCTCAGACCTCCACATGTGGGCCTCGGCGCTTGTGTGCCACACACACAACATCACGGCAGACAGGGCTGAACAGAAACAAGTCTGACTCCAGTGGTGAGGGCTTGATCGGAGAACTTTTCAAACCGCGGGCATTTCGTGTAAACGCCTGCATTAGGAAAGCCGTGGCGATTTGGTGTCTGAGTGAGGATAATCATTAAGACCCTCCGCCAGCAGTGGGGACAGCTGCCTGTGCAGATTGGGAGCTGTGCATTTTTAGATGCTGTTACTGTATCTCCAGCTATTTTACATGCTACGTTTTGTTGACACTGTTCAACTGGTAATAAGGAGGCGTAGGGGGAAAGGTTAAAATTCCTATTTCCAGCTGTTTTCCTTCCTTACATCATTTTTGTCTCATTACTACTCAGCAAGACCCATAAATCTGTCACTCGGATCCAGACTAAGTGACATCCTACAAGGAAGTTGCTAGTATCACTGAGAAACAAACCAAAAGGAACACTGGCTTCCCAGCGGTGGGCGATTGAGAGGCTCGAGCCCTGCCGAGCGCGCACTGAGCAGCAGTGCCCAGCTGTTCTCTGGCCCAGCTGAGAGCTTTGGGCTCATCAGCGGCCTGTGCTGTGTCGCCTGGGCCCCTACTCCCCATTTTCCTAATTGGGTCCTAGGAAGAAAAGGAGGTAGAGAGATTTGCAAGACAGCCTCCAATTTTAAGACAAAAGCCACCCCATTAAATCTTAACAGATGTTTCTCAAGTTTAGAAGATTAAGAAAGATTTCAGCATCAAAAATCAAAGAAAATACTCCGTGACCTTAAAAAAGGATAAAACACAAACCTCTAACAAACCCCAAGTCCACTCTGACAGCTGTCCCTGATGCAATTGACGAGGTGCTATTGATGTTTGGATTAAACCATGCCTCTGTGATCAAGTACTCAAACATGGGATAAAAGACGAATATATTCTTTAATCCTGCCCGCTAATTTCGTCTAGGCCTGAGAAGCAATGCGTGTTGAACAAATGTTGAAAGTGGGTTTGCTTCTGTTTATTGACAAAGCTGTTTTTATTTCATTAATTGGCCATGTATCTTATCAGCATTTAGAGCAACACCAGGAAATCCCACCAAGCCACTGAACTCTCCACAGATGGCTACAACTTCCAACGCCACTAAAGGTAGAATCAATAGACGAGTCTGCAGGGTGAGACGGATGTTACAGGAAAAAAAGAAAAATGGAACGGAGAAATTGGGCTCTGGTTTATTCTTTATCTTTTTTTTTTTTTAACTTAACTATAAAATACCATTGGGAATTTCAATTTTTTGCCAGACAGTTTTTAAAGAAATGGAGAAAAACTTTTTTTTTTTTTTTACTTACAAAGGAAAGGGTGAAGAGGCAATTAAGCCGTTAATTACTCTCTTTGTCTAGAGATTTCAACCCATCAAGCTTGGTCTCTTCTGCCCTCATCAGAGGTAGAGCTCACTCTGCTTTACAGTAAGTACCCTTAAGAAGACAGTCTTGTGTCTCAAAAGCAGCTCTAGGAGGAATTTAGATGAAGATAAATTAAAATAACACTTAGCAGCCCCCAGGTTTGACAGGCACGCAGGCGCTCTCTCTCGCCCAAGGTCTTCAAATAAGGGACGAGAGGAGACAAGCACCCCGGATGAACGGGCACTCTACAGAAGGACGCAGCGTCTTGAGGCTTAAGAAACTACCGGAGACATGGACCCAACGAGACATTTCAAATCAGCCTTCAGGACATTTGCTCTGCACCTCAACACCCACCATAGCTCAGCTCCCAGAAGACCCCGCTCTAAGATACGCTGTCTGGGCTATAGGTGACGGTCCATACTTGGGGGAAGTTAATGGACTTTCCCGGAAAATGCGATTGTTTAAGAAAACAAACAAAAGAAACCACGCCGTGTGGCACTCCCTGACTTTGTTTTCTCAAGAATATCACGTTTCCTGTTGCAGACGGGGAGGAAGCATTCACTTCACAACTTGAACGGCTCTCCTCAGTGGCAGGGAGACAAAGGCCAGTGCACGGGCAGATGAACTTGCATGTGAAGCACCAACCAGAAAAACCAATTGAAAGCCATTTGGGCAAGTAGACTCTGCTTACGAAAGTCCCTCTTTTTATCAGTGCCCAAAGATTCACCAAGGTCACACTCTTGGAGCCACATTGAGAGGTGACCAGCCATGTGCTGGCTCCATCCTCGGACACACTTGCTCTTCGATTCTGAGACGATGTAAGAATTAACAACAGCTTTATTTTGGTGTGTTGCTATGGAATTTCAAAAACAGAACAAAGAAAACCACTGTTCGGTAATTGTGTCAAAATTTCTTAGCCACAGCATTGAAAATAGGGCCTAATTGTTCTGTAAACACTCATGGATTTGTTTACTTCAACGTCAAATCAACCTCAACTATGCCAGAGCAGACACTGCTTGGCTGTGATACACAGTACGCTACAGACTGTGCCCCAGACCTCAAATAACTCTCAATTTAAATACACTCATGTGTGTGTGTGTGGTGTGTGTGTGTGTGTGTGGTGTGTGTGTGTGTGTGTGTGTGATATCCCACATGTGAGATTAGAAATGAAAGTGTCCCTGAGACATGTGTTCAGATAACATTTGCCCCCTCTCATTTGCCCTATAATGTAACCCCACCAGTTTTTCCAGAAATGTTAGCAATTCTTCTCTGCAGAGATTAGAGGTATAATAGGAACCTAGGAAAATTAAGCTACAAAGACAGAAAACTTGTGAAGTTGCTGAGGGAAATAATCTCGTGCTGAGACAGAAGGACAAGAGTGAGAGGAATGGCCAGTGCAACACACCCCTTTCCTTCGCCAACAATATTTAGCCAGGCTTGGAGGTACAGGCCTGAAACCCCAACTACTCAGGAGGTGGAGGCAGGAAGATCACAAGTTCAAGCCCAGCCTGCACTGTAGAGAGAGTTCAAGGCTAGCCTATGCAACTTGGTAAGACCTTGTCTTAAAATAAGAAGATAAAAAGAAGGCTAGGGTTATAGCTCAGTGGTGGAGTGCATGCATGCATGTGGAAGACCATAGGCTTAATCCCCGTGACCACACAAACGCACTATGTGTATTCTTATTTCTGTTCTTCAGCTTAAGTGTTTAGTAACTGATCCTTTCTCATACATTTACACCCACCATTACTTCTGTTAGTTATTTAGCTGCGTTGTGTTCTTACACTGCAAGGAAACGTCACGAAACACGACAGAATCCACTTATAAGAGTTTTATTAGAGATAAAGGGATAGAGAGTGTGCAGGCCTGTGGGAGAGACACATGCGTGGAGAAGAGGAAGAGAAGAGGAGAGAAGAGAGAGAGAGAGAACCGGGAATATGGCGCTCCGCTTTAAAAACCGGCTGGGGGCGTGGCCAGGTCACGTCACTACTCCACGCATGTGCGTAGATCACATGGTCACGTTGCGCGCTTACGTGACCATGTAATGTCACAGATCCTGGTCACGCGAGACGCCTTGACCCAGAAATGGCTATCTTGACTTGGAATTGGCTAGGCAGAAGTGTCCGCCTGGTATATGCGACCGTGGGGGTGTGTTGTGAATCCTTCAACTTCCTCTGGCCCCTCCCACTCCTGCTGAACCCCTTTTTCCTTCCCAGCAAGTCTTCCTACTAATTTTGTCTTTTTTTTTTCTTTTTCTGACCCACTGAGTTTAATTAGGGTAGCCTGCTGAGTAGGAGTGGGTTTATTTACCAGAGCAAGGCTACACCTTTAGAGAAAAGCATTCCCCATCCCCAGTGCCCATTAACTGTCCATGGGTCTTTAGGGAGGGATGGGGCATTCCGAATCCTCTCCCCTCCAGACGGAATGTTGGATGACCCCAGCCTAGGCAGGTCTCGCGCAGGTGACTTCATGAGTCCGCCAGCCAGGTCACACCATTCCCCCCACCCTTGGGCTTTTACGGTCCTTCTACTTCCTCTTTTGATTTAACTTTAGAATGCAGCAGCCGCTCTTCCTGGAAATCTACGTTAAATAAAGTTAAGTGTTCGGAATCTTCACTTTACAGAAAAGGAAACAGAGGCACAGAGAAACTAGCAGTCGGCTCAAGGTGGAAGACCCCAAGCCACAGAGTCTGGGACTGAAATCTCGGCACTGGTTCCCCAGTCAGCCACGCTAGGAGCCATATTCCCTGTCCTGGGATGACAAGGCATGTTCTTTCTATCAGTCAGTAAGCTTCTAACCTAAACGATAATGACACAGCATTGTAAGGTTGTTAACTTAGGACATGGAGAGACCAGAAGGAGCCAGGAAGGAGTTCCACATGGTTAGAATGGGAAGGGGGAATAAGGACTGTGTGGATCTCAAGCAGAATTTCCCAATCTCAGCAATATGGACACTGGGGTCACATAATTCATGGGTGGAGACTATCCTGTAGATTTGAGGAATCCTAGCCCCGTCCTTGGCCTCTACTCTCTAGATGTGAGTAGAATAAGTCTTTCCTACTGTAATGGTCAAAAGGCCTCCATAAACATGATCCCCACTTGAGAACTTGGGCCAAACAGAACCTGGGTCCAGTCTCAACCAAGGTGGTAAGTACTAGTTACCAGAAAAAGAACCAAAGAGAATATCATGCAGAGGATAGAGCCCACAGTGCCCAAGGAGAGAAGCTGCCGCTTTCTGGAAACAAAAGGTCAGGGTGGCTGACTCTTGGCATCGTGCACAAAGGATCAGAAATGAGCCTCGAGAGGACAGTGAGTAGCCACAAAAGGCTTCACAGGCTGCACCAGCGTGCTGCTCCAAAATCTGAGATTCGAATGGAGCTATTAAAGGAAGAATGGCAGATCAGACTCGGGGTGTGGTTGTTGGTTTTGTTCCTGAATGAACAATGAAGGAAAGAAGAATAAGACAGAGACCAGTCGAGACATTCTGCTTTGCTTTCATTTTTCTCTCTTTTCCTTGTGACTGTCATTTCGTTTAAAAATCGTGTGTGTAGATGGAAATATAGCTCAGTGACATAGCACTTGCAAAACCTAGACAAGGCCCTGGGTTCATTCCAACCATTGCAAAAGACAATTAATGAATTAAAATTAAATGTTGATCACACCAATATAAAAGGGGCTAAGTTCATGAACAGACAATTTGCAAGTAGAAATGGCCAGAAAACATGTGGAAAGCATGTACTTTACCAATGACCAAAGAAATACACATACAATCTCTCCCTTCACCTAGCACATGGGCAAACAATTTTCTAGAGTTACAACTCCGTCTCTTACTGACTTAGAAGCTGCATTCTCTCTCCTACACTGCTAATGGAAGTCAGTGTTGGTACTGCCTCCCTAAAGAGCAATGGAAGAAATGGTAATAAAACTGAGCCTGGGGCTAGAGAGATGGCTCAGTCTGTAAAATGTTTGCCTTGCAAGCACAAAGACCTGAGTTCAAGCCCAGCCCCCAAATGATAGATAGAATAGATAGATAGATAGATAGATAGATAGATAGATAGATAGATAGACAGACAGACTAGGCATGGTAGTGCACATTTGTAATTGCAGTGTTGGAGAAGGCAGAGACGGTAGATCTCTGGGACTCACTGCCTGCCATCATAGCCTATGTTTTGCTGATGACCATACTCCCTGTCTTTGAGTTCTGGGATAACAATGCATGTTTCTCCCCTCAATAAGCCTCCTTGAATAGCCCATACAACAATGACAAAATGGCATTGTAAGGCCTTGAGTTGCCAAAAGATATCAGTAGCCCTCCCTACTATCCTAACACACCCCACATGACAAAATGTGCTGAAGAAGTTCAAGAATCTTCCTGGTGATCCTGACAGCAGTACTACCTCTTGCACACCATCCTGTGGTCCAGCCTCTTGCACACCATCCCGTGGTCTAGCCTCTTGTACATCATCCTGTGGTCCAGCCTCTCTGAACAGACTGAAGCTTGTCAAGTGGACGTCCATTTGTCCATGCAACCACTGTATTTTTAACACTGGCTTTAGCTCATAATGAGTGGAATCTAAGACATCATTAAGGGAGTTAGCTCTTGCCTTTGTTTGCTTGGAGAATGCTTTATTAGACTCCTCTAAAAAATTGAGAAAGCTGATTATTGAGTATGATTTAAAATGGAAATAGCATCCATTAGAGCAGGCATAGGACACTCTGTGAAGTGGAACTGTTACTCCATGGCCTCCTCTCATAATCTTATCTAAATCAATCTAGCTATTAAGTGATGACTGTGTTCTTTCTAATAAACATATGTAGCATCTAACAGGTGAGTAGAACTTAGAGATCCACGATGTTATCAAGTCACAATCTTCCACATCCATTCTTTTAGCAAGCAGACCCCCAAGCAGTCATAAAACTTCATCTACAAGCTGGAAGTAGTTCCAGCCAAAGGAAAACGTAACAAATAACCTTGTGGCAGACAATGGCACCATGATTCTCTGAGGATTTCAGAATGAAGCATTGGGTTTCACTCTAAAACACAGGCTTATTAGAATTGCTTTCTGTGCCTATGCCTCATCTGCACAAGGGTAGGGTCTCAGGTTTCTATTACTGTGATAAAACATCATAACCAGAAGCGTGTAGGGAGGATGTAAGGGTTTAGGATTACAGGTTACAGTCCATCACCAGGGGATTCCGAGGCAGGAACTCGGAACACGAACCTGGAGGCAGGAACTGAAGCAGAGACCATGGAGGAACACTGCTTACTGACGGACCTGCTACTCATGGCTTGCTCAGCCTGCTTTCTTTAAAACTCAGGACTACCTGCCCAGGGTTGGCCCCAACCCCAGTGAGCTAGTCTCTCCCACATCAACCATTAACCAACCCCATAGACTTGCCTACAGGCTCATCTGATGGAGACATTTTCTCAAGTGAGGTTCCTCTTTGCAAATAATTCTAGTTTGTGTCAAGTTGGTAAGAAAAAACAACAGCTAACCAGGCCTTATAGACAGCTGCTACAGCTTCTACAGCAGTGATTCTCAATGTTCTAATGCTGCAACCCTCTAAGACAGCTCCTCAGGTTGTGGTGACCCCAATCATGAAATGGTTTCCGTTGTTACTTTATAACTGTAATTTTGCTACTGTTATGAATTGTAAATATCTGATATGCAGGATATCTGATATTCAATCCTGTGAAAGGGTCATGCAATCTCCCGAAGGGGTCACAACCCACAGGTTGAGAATTGCTGCTCTACAGTACTTCTGACCAATGCATGGATTTAAATGCCACTCTTTTCAACTATGAAAAATAACAACGTCTGGGGTTTGTTAGAGAAAACCTTACCTGAAATCTACCTCTGGAGCATAGAGTACTGAGCAGAAGCTTTCCGAACACAAGATAGTTAACCAAAAGGACATGTTCCCTTTGAAGGCAGCTTACTGTCCATGGCACAAAGGTCAAAACAGATCCACACACAAATAGCTTATACACCAAACTAAGTATGCATGGGTGTGAACACACATGCACAAATACACACATGTGAGCTTATGTCAGCCTGTCAATAACAGGATGTTTTCATTAAATTATAGGCAACAGGTAATATCATCATACTAAATTTTTAGAAAGGAAGTCTTTAAGAATTTGACAAAAAAGAAACAGGTAAATGGAAAAACTTAAAGAGCTCATTTCATTTTTAGGGATGTGTCTAAGGTTCAGCTCATTTGAATAAGCCTGAATACATTAGACACATAGGAAATAAGCCTACTATTAGTATAATCACTTACATCTGTCAAATGTGCCCTGATGGATAATGCACTTTTTTCTTTACTCCAGAGAACCCCAAGGAAACAAAACTTGAGATGAAATTTCAGAAGAAGAAAGACTATTGTCCTTCTGTGTTAAATCCTATGCCAAAAAAAATGCACATTCAAACAACCCAATAGCTGAATACAGGTGGTTACAGAGACAAACAGGTTCAAAAGAAGTTGGGGGGAGACAATCGTAGCTGCTGGGAAGTCAAAATAAAGGAAAGTCAGGCGGGACCTTAGAGAGGAAGAAAAGGGGCTCCAGGCCTGAGCTGGGCCTGACCAGCTGAGACAGAGTATTCCACCAGACTCCCAGTCTTCCATGGGGAAGGCAGAGTGCCTGCCTTCAGAAAAGCGAGAATTAAAGAGAGTGCATTGCATCTTTAAACATGTTACCCGTGTGCAGAAAGCAGGCTGCAAAGAGTTCTGGACCCGGAGTCAGACATAAGGACCCAGCTCAGCCGTTGCTGTTTATCTGTGTGGTCTTGAAGGAGGCCTCTTCCCATCTCGTCCCACATGTCTAAAGTGGACTCAAGGAAACCGTTCTGCCCCCTCTCAGGAGAATCAGTCAGGGTGGGAAGTGGGAGAGCATGTGAATGAGTGAAACCCTTCACAATGCGAGGTGTTCCTTCCACCACAGATGCAGTACACTGCTCCAAGTATTCTAAAAGAGAAAACACAGGCTCGAAGGATGGGAAAGAAGGGACTCAAAACAGTTCTGTAGGGTTTCTGAGGTCAAGGCCTGCCCTCCACAGTCCCTCCTCTTTCTTCATAGATAGGGTGCTGAAACCTTATAACCAGCCTATGAACTTGCCCCCTTGGAATTCCTGCTCAAAGAGGGGCCTCTCCCCACGAAATTTAGGCATGAGATTACCCACCTCCCTCTCCCAGACAAAAGACAGAAACCCAGTTTTGGGACTGGGTGACCACTTCCTTCTTTGCAGAGACCTAGGAGTCACTGGGGAATCCCCAGGAGGAGTCAGAGGTGATGCCCCATGTCATGTGGTCCCTTAATCCTCACTTTAAGCCAGATTTAAAAGTCTTCAAAGTGGACCTTTGACCAGAAGGAAAATGGCTAGCTGAAAAGGCTGCTTTTGGGGAATAGTTCATGTTCATCCAAGGGGCTTTAGGGCATTCCTGTTCCTATTTGGGGGCAGTCTCTTGGGCATAAGTGCCAGCCCAGCCCTGGGATCTGGAGGGACTGAGGGCCTGGTTAGTCTTGTGTCTCATCTAAAATAGGTACATGAAAGTTTCAGCATTTCACAAGAGCTGGAGGGGGGCTGGGGGGCCGGGGGAGCAGGGAGGGTGGGAGTGTGGCGGGAGGTAAGAGCCAGAAGAACAAAAAGTCTGCTGTGAGACTGTGCCTCTTAGAAACGTGAGAGAAGCTACACCCATGATGTCTCCCAACATGACTGCCCAAACATAACCTGAACAAGGATGACATCAGTACACACGCTAAGCTTTTAGGGCTTCCTTATGCATGCAACCCTCCCGTAGTATCTAGCCAAGGCATGTTCTGCATGTGGGTCTGAGCTGAGGTTGGAAATGCCCAAGAGAGGGTAAGCTGCCACAGGAGCGCAGACCCCAGAAGCGTGATGCCTGAGCTGAGTCTTGAAGAATAAGCCAGAATTGCCCAAGGTAAAGGAGTGGACGCAGTGATGGAGCTTGGATACAAAGTAGGGCGTGGATTGTTCTGGAACAAGTGTTTTGGGTTGGACAATGAGGTTGGAGAGGACCAGGGCAAGGCCCATAGGACCTGTGTGTCCAACCGTGGCACTCAAACTTTATTGAAAAGGCAGTGGGATCATTAATACTTTTGATCAGGGGGCAACTGGTTCAGACAGCATGTACAAAAGAGTTTTCAGCCAAAAGCACAGAAAACAGACAGGAGGACAAGGTGGGAAGGAAGGAGGCTAGGCTCTGCTTTTCAGAGCATGTTCCTGCCTCGTTCCCCCTTCGCTCCACCGGATCCTCACAACAAACCAACAGGAAGTCGGCTGACACCGAGGCAAAGGAATCTCTTGAGCCCAAGTGCTCAGGCAGCGTAGGGGACAGAGCAAGACCTGACCTCAGGAAAACATGAATGGCCATCAGCTCCCCGCTGCGGGTGCTCACCCCGTGCAGGCTCAGCACTGCCTCCACCCTGAGTGCAGCTCTCCTGGAGCGGTTTCACAGGCAGGTCCCGCAGGCCTCCCTGGAAAAGGCTCTCCACACTGCCCCAGGCCCGGTGATCTATGTAACGCACTGTCTGCCTCATTCTCTTTACACTTAGTCCCAGGGGACCTGCCGCTCTTGAATGCCTTTTCATATTTCCTTTTGCTTTTCATAACGGAGCTCATCTTTCAGAAGTGCACCTGTGCTGTATATGCAAGAACTACGTAAGAATAATAAAGGGATGCTGAGCACTCTCCTTGGATGAACAAACAGACCCGACCAAGAGGCCTGATATTCCTGTGTGCCCATCCCTGGGGCCTTTTGGAATCTTTGAACCTTCCTAAAATGTAACCTCAGGTAGCCTGATGACCAAGAGCAGTCTTCCACATCTTTTCTGTCTCCCCCAGCTCCTCTCGGTGTGTTCTGTGCTGAAAATCTAGGCATGCAAACAACCTTTGCCTTGATTCCCTTTGTGGGAAAGTGGGAGAGAGAATTTTAAATCGCATCTACTGGAATCATCCAGAGCACAAGGTCACTGCTACGCTCACAGTCAGCAGGCCAAGCACCACAAGACTGTCAGCGAAAACGTGTTTCCCTGAATCCCAGATTCACCTCATCTACTGCTATGACACCTTCCGGCCAAGGTGACGGCGCCAAGCCAGGCACTAAGCACAGTGCACTCTGTGACAATTCTGTCGGCTCCCAGAGGCGTGTGCTCTGGTCCACTATGGAGCGGGAGGAAAGACCAGGACTTCTGCTTGTACTGTGTGTGTTTTCTAGATAGGGCATGAGGGTGTGCATGTCTGTGTGCTGGGTGCTACACAGATCAGTGCACTGCCTGGAGGAGCAAATGTATACAGAGCTGAGTAGCACAGTGTTGATGTCACCAACACCTCATTCCTAACTAGAGAGGCCACAGGGAAAGCCCCAAATTGGCAGGACTTAGGCATCTGTCCTTTGGTACACGCAGAAAGTACTGTATAGATCTCTTCTTGTGTACCGTGCTCTGAGCTGACTCAAGACCCATCCAAGGATCTGCCTACAAGCCTCAAGCTGCCAGAATATGAGTATACATCAAAGTACATCATTTGCCAGGATACGTTCTGTACTAAAAATCTGCCCGGGAAAGAATAAAGACAGAGTTTGCTGACATGCTCTCCCAATCCTGGCCAAAAGCACTGTTCACACGCTCAGAGCAACTACATCACATACCTCTTATACCCACCCCTAGTTCCTTCCACAGCAAGAAAGAGAGCTGTCTCCCAAGTGCCCAGCACAGACAGAGGTTCCTGCGCCTCGCTCCTCTCCACCTGCTCCCAGCTGTTTGGGACTGCACTCAGAAGGAGGCTCAGCACATGAGATCTGGGATGTGGTTTAAATGCCTTTGTTGTGGTAACTGTGATGGTTGGTCATTGTCAGCTTAACGAGATTAAGAATCACCATGGAAACACACCTCTGGGTGTGTCTATAAGGGGTTTACAGAAGCACCCATCATGTGGACTGGGGTCCTGGATCACAAAAAAATGAGGAAAACAGGAAGTGAAGCTCGCTGAGCATCAGGATCCCCCTCTTTCTGCCTCCTAACTGGATATAATGTAGCAGCTGCTACTGCACCATGATGGACACTCAGTGAGCTGAAACAAGCCCTACCTTCCCATCCCACACCCTTTGTCCCGGCCATGGAAACGCAGCTGACATGCTAACCTAGCCAGGAATCTGTTTTTGTAAAAGACTCTCATCCAGGACTCTGAGGAGGTAGAGTCAGAAAAGATACTACCAGGAGATGGGCCTGTGATACACTACAGGGCATTTTTTAAGGCGTGGGGGGCTGGAGTTCAGCAGTTAGGCATGTTTGCTGCACAATCATGAGAACCAGAATCCAGAGGCCAGCGCTCATGTAACAAGCTAGGCATCCCCCACTAATTAATGCCTGTGACTCCAGCTCTGAGTGTGTACATAGGCATGCACACCCACACATATGAACACATTCACACACACGCATATATGCACAGACACATATATACATACACACATACACACATACAGTCAAACTTATATACATACACATAATATATGCATACATACACACACCCTTGCATACATACTTACATACACACACACACACACACACACACACACACACACACACACACCTTTTCTGAAAAGCCTTGGGAAAGAGTCATCAGGCACCAGGCTGCCGGGCCAAAGTAGGAATGTTTCATCGGGAGGCATGCAAACCTAGCCCTTGCCCACTGGCCTAAAATATCAATTACCATAGTTGATGTTAGCACTGTAAGGAAGACCGCAGGGGCACCTACCCCTTACAGGAAGAAGCTAAGATCCCAGAAGATGACCATGACTCAAGCTGGGCCTGACCTCAGCCTCCCGACTTCTTATCCGGTGAGTAAATCTGGTGATAGAAAGCAGATAGATTAAAAAACTACATGGAAACACTCCCCACATGAGCCAAGGTCCATGCTTTCATGTGGGTAACCGCTACACACCACCCCCGGTCCTGTGGGCCCTTCTCCAGCACCACGGGGAAGGCGGCATTTCTTCCATCCGATGCAGAGCTGGGGAACAACGTCTTGTTGTTTTGCTGGTTACAAGAAGACAAAGAAACAGGCTCCACCTAACTCTGCAAGACTTGGAGGTAGATGCCTTGACAATCTGGGGAAGAGACAGAACGGAGCACACCTGAGTGCATCGTCCCACGTCCTAAGAAGGAGAAATGGAGGCAGACAAGTCACCGCCTCAAATCCAGGGGCAGATGCTAAGTTCATGTGCAATGCAAATAGGGGCAATGACCCAATAATGGGAGTTTCTATAGAGATTCCATCTCAAATCATTCTACTTCAGAATTACTGGTATCAAAAAGGTCCAAATTCTGAGCTCTGCTTCAATATTCAGAAGCATGATTTTTACACAGGAACTTTTTGAAAATAATGTCTTCTTTGTTGTTTTGAATACAACTTCACTTTAGATGTAGAAACTATTCCCTAGCTAACAGTTCTGGGAAAGTCTATGGTATCACCAAGGTCTTTTGTGAGGCTCTCTTTACATAACAGCTACTTATTCCTTGGGTCCTCACAGGGTCTTCTTACTGTGTGTGTCTGCCTGGTACTTCCCTTTTACAAGGACACCGGTCCCACTGGACCCAGGGCTGTCCTCATGACCTGTGCTGGTTAGCCTTATGTCAACTTGACACAAGCTAGAGTCATTTGGGAAGTGGGACTCCCAACTGAGAAAATGACAGCCGGGAGGTGGTGGCGCACGCCTCTAATCCCAGCACTTGGGAGGCAGAGCCAGGCATATCTCTGTGAGTTCAAGGCTAGCCTGGTCTACAGAGCTGGTTCCAGGAAAGGCGCAAAGCTACACAGAGAAACCCTGTCTTGAAAAAAACAAAAAGAAAAGAAAAGAAAATGCCTCCATAAGACTGGCCCTGTCAGCAAATCTGTAGTGTGTTTTCTTATTAGTGATTGATTGTGGGAGGGCCCGGTCATTGGGGATGGTGCCATCTCTGGTGGTCCTGGGTGCTATAAAAGCAGGCTGAGCAAGCCATAGGGAGCAAGCCAGTGTTTCTCCATGGCCTCCACTTCTGTTCTTACCTCCAGGTTTCTGCTCTGAGTTCTTGCCTGACCTCTTTCTATGATGAACTGTGATGTAGAGTCGTAAGCTTGAAATAAACCCTTTCCTCCTCAAGTGGCTTTAACTGGTCATGGTGTTTTAGCACAGCGATAGCAAAGTAACTAAGACATTACCCTATTGTATGTCTCTGGAGACCTTATCTCCACACACAGTAACATGCTGAGGTACAGGGCGAGTGTTAAGATCCTAACATACGGACTGAGAGACAATGCAGCCTTCTTTCTGTACACCTAGGTACCATATTTTTGAAGTGGGATCTCTAGAGTACTCTGATAAATAAACAACACTTCCAGCTCACTATACAAATAGCTGAGCACCTTTGCCCTGATGGTCACAAGACTGACTATAAAACCTAGGCATGATGCATTGGTTGCACACTTTTCACAGAAATGATGGGGATCTGTAAATTATAATCTAGAATTCATAAAAAGAATAACGCACACCGCATTAGGATAATTTTCCTCAAAGGAACAGCCTCACTTTAATTCTGTCTATTTTAAGACATCCAGAATCACTTTCCCTAAGCAATTATGATTTTACAAAATGCTGTCAAGACATTCACAGAGTTTTACTGCCCAGATAGAATCCGATGGATGCCTGGAGCTTTGGAGAGTGATTTATTATTTACTCTGGTGGAAGGTTGCTAAGCAAGATTTATTCAGTAAGAACAGCCACCGGGAACACTACAATTTGGGTTTGGCTGTGGGGAGATTTCTTTTTCTCTTTTCCTCACGTGGGTTTATTCTCTATAATGAGTAAATGTATACTTGGCACACCGGCTTTGGGGAAATCAGGGCACAACTAGACATCTGAGAAGCCAGCTCCTTTCCACTGTTCTCATTTGAACTTTAGCTCTCAGAAACATTTGAATAAACTGTCATAATAAAGTCAGTAGAGAACAATGTGGAAGCCCATTGATGGAATCTCTTGGGGATCTGCTTTCCATGTCACTTTCTGGATATTTCCTCATTGTACCGTAGCGGCCAATGCTCACACCCATACTATCTCAGAGAATTCCCATTCTTAAGAAAAAGAAAGCATTGATAATGCAAACTTTGTTTCCCAGAACTGTTAACAAGTCACGGGCGCCATTGCTGGCCTACTTCCGCCCCCTAGCGTCTATAACATACTGTTGCTTTTGGCAAAGAGGATGCTGGAGAACGGGAATCAAGGAAAGTGGCTGCTCCTATTTTCTACTTCAGCAATCTGTTCCACGAGATGCCCATAGCCCTCAGGAAAGAGATACAATAAACTCTTCCACGTCAAGGTGGCCAGCACTTGAAGCTCACCTTCTCCTCAGTACGCTTGCATTTTAACAAGAGCACGGAGGCAGAGGCATGCTGCTTGATGCACACAGTGAATGACGGATGGCAGAAATACCCGGGTTGGGGCTTGGTTTTGGAGTGGGTAGAAGAGTGCCTTTAAAGAGTCATCAACGCCTCTGTGCCGTTAGTAAACCCCTGCCTTGCTACTAGCAGACAGAGCAGGAAAGCAACACATCCCTAGCTTCTATACGAAGCCATCCCCACCCCTGTGCCTGGCGGAAGGTTCGGCCCTGGGTAGCCGCCATGTCCAGCAGGGCACCTCATCCGGTACACAGCCACTAGGTGGAAATACGAGGAATGTTCTGGACGGACTCCAACCTCCCTCCTAGGGCTGCTAACAGGACTCCTAGCTGTGGTTCCTGCATAGGTCAGGGAGTTCTGAGGGCAGGCTGCCAATCTCCAAGACAGCCTTAGACTTGAGCAGGCAGCAGGAAGCAGGGGCAGTGGGGAGGAGGCTGGACCGGGAGAGGAGCTGTGCAGAGGCTCCGGCGAGGTTTCTGAGCTCTGGCCTCGACGGCCACAGCCAGTTACTTAGCCTCTCCCAGGTGTTTGGAATTGGTTTCTCCCTCAGTTAGAGCCGATGGACACCGTACAGCTCCCCAGTGCAATCTAGACAAAACCACGCAGAAAGTGAGAGGACTGTGCAGACAGGCAGCTTCGCGCGCGAGTATCCCTGCAGACAAGCCACGAGGCTCAGCATCAGCAGCTCACACCCACACTCAGTCCACCGCCCCAGATCGAGAGTCAGAGCTTCAGATGTGTATAGTGGGGCAACATGAACAGGACCCGACTCCGGCAGGCCTGTGTTTGAATCTCAATTCTGCCTGATTATGTGTCCAACCTGCAACAACTTCTCTGTCCTTTAATTGCCTGCTCAGAGGTTAGGCCCTGGGAGATGCCGCCTCTGGCTGACCCCACAAAAAGAGCACGTTCCTTGTTTTTGAATCTTGAACCTCATAATCCCTTACAATTTTTGTTGAGAACACATGTATACGCCTTTTATAATTTTATGCTCTGTGTATGGAACAAGTCTCCGCACAGTAAGCTCAGTAAGGGCTGGGACCACAGCACAACTCTCTCATTTCCCCATTTGATCTCAGGGCGGGGCGAGCAGGATGCACTCAACAAAGATCTGAGAGGTTAACTCGCTGAACTGAGATTTTGTCGTTTTATTTTTACACGTTACCAAAATAACTTCCTCCTAGGCATTGTTGTAGAGATTAAAGAGGTATATGTATAGATGATACAGATATTGATGGTGTAGATATAGAAATGGATATATATGCTGTAAATGATGTGGCTAGAGATGATCTATAGGCATATAGACTATACTGATATAGAGATAAATAAAGATGACATACTTCTCTGTATTTGCACAATGCAGGTGGCCTAAACAGGACAGTTCCTTGGCTACCACGTCCTTAAAGACCTGTCACAGCAGGCCTCGCTGGCCACCAGAGATGCCACTGAACGATGAAATATCAAATTAGTAAACCAGGGGCCTGAACAACCCACAGATTCCATCGCAGGCCCCAGAATAATCAAACTCGTTGGCACGTTACGATTAATCGCCTCTTCTCTCTAGATGTCCCTTGATGGCAGGAAAGGTTCCCTCCAGCTCTGCTCTCCTTTCCGTCCCAGACAGAGAGCAGCCAGAGGGACTGTAAATCCACTCCTAACGTTTCCAGTTGTTTGAGTTATGTTCTACCAGAATTAAGAAGGTGACTTTAAAAACAGGAGGAGAAATGAAGGGTGCACTTCCCAGAGCAGAGAACAGGTGTAAAGTGAACCTCAACTTTAATATGAGGCCACCCTGGAAAGAAAAGTACCAAGAATGTTTTTATAGAAATCTTGCATTATGGGTAATTCTTTTAAATCCAAGCTTCAACTTGCATGACACTGAGGCATAAGTCTACCACTTAATGACATTTATAACTCTGTAACAATACGTTTTGTATAAATTACTGCTGAGGCTTAACGTTTCTGATTATGATATATAGAATTAAGTGGTGTTAGAAAGGAGAAGTTTATAAGTTATGATCTGTCCTGTTGCTTTAAATAAGAGGACTTCTGGAGACAATTGCTTTGATGAATATAAACTCAAATGAACCTTGAATCTCTTCAATTATTCTTATTTAGAATTCATTTTCCTTTGAACTTTCATTTAACTCAAAGCACAATTGTCCCATTATAAATCAAATGTGAGCTTGTCTTTCCTGCAATAACAAGTATGCTTTAAATAACGAAGCAACACCTATGATCATAAAAGATAATGTTTCAATGCACCAGAATACAAAAGGTAAAGCAATTTATTACCCTAGTTCAGTGACGGGAGTTGAATATTTTTGTAGCAACAGACATCTCTATTCCAGACAACACCTTTTGTTTGACATTCTAGAGGATTTCCCTTTCAGAAGAATGGTGCCTTAATGTTGATGAGAGATGTCACGGTCCAGCATGTGACGCTGGTGCTGAGAGAGAGGCTAAACTCTCTCCTTGCTCAGTTTCCCCCAGAGAGACTAATGAGAAAATCTCCCAGCCCCATCTGGGCCTCTTTTCTACTTGGAAAGAACCGGTTTGTATCATCCCATTTCATTCTGAGCTTTGAAGACTGTGGCTCTGTATATCTCTCCTTTTACACAGGCTCACAGTCAATGGATGTGAATGTCTTCAAAAGCATAAAAGTGCTCTTCACTGCCCACGCTGGTGTTCACTCTGCATTTTGCAAATACCCATACACATCCCTGGTACAAACTATGCTATCAAAAGTAATTCAGGAAAACCCTGGAGCTTCCCTGAGCTGTTGCAGGTAAATTGGTGTCTTAAAGATCTTTTGGGATTCCCACAATGAACTCTCTCAAATGGCATCTAAATCCACACAACAGATCAAGTATCCAAGTTCCCCCAGATGAGGGTGCGTGTCTTCGTGGCAATACCCCTCCCTCCGACCTAGAACACAGAATCAGGTAGGCTGAGCAGGTGGAGGCTCTCTTCTTGGTGGTTCTTTATGCATTTTGTCTTCAAAGCACTGTGACCTGTCTTCAGTGCACCCTCGGGTGTGGGTTTACATTTTTAATATTGGCATTTATGACGTGGTACTTCTTCCTGGCTAATTGGTATCAGAGCAAAATGTTTGCCTCTCTCCTGAAATAAATCTCTTCAAGAGCTTCAATCGTACATTCTTTGTTCTATCCCTCATTTGAAACGGGCCCTATAAAGCCGCCAGACCCGCTACATAATCTTTCGCCTCTCACGTTTTTAAAGCTGGGGGTTTATGCTCTGATGGCTTTGATGTACTTACTATTCATCCTGTTACTTAAACCACGTTTTCCCCATCCAACACCCGCCTTTCCCCCACCCTTGCAGCCTGCACCCTCTGAGGCTGAAAGGATTTATTTATCATCCAGAACGTTTCCATAATTTTGGAAACATATGTTTCGAAATTGCATTCCAATATCTCATACTATGCTCTTTGTCTTACATCTGTTCTATAAAAACAAACAAAACCCACATAATTGTATGCCAGTGGCGGCAGAGGCTCCATTTTCCACAGGAGTCCTCTCTTCCACAAGGTGGGAGCCACAAGAAAAGGCACCATACACCCTTTCTGGAATCACATTCTTGTGTTAATTAGAGTTAATCACTGATAATAGCCAACTTCTGCAGCATCCATGTGTGAAACTTTAATTGACTCTTTTCCAAATTCACTTCAATTTTACAAGATAATCTCTTCATTGAAAATTAGCTATTGTTGAAAAAAACAAAAAGTCTCAAGATAATGTTCAGCATTGCCCGGACAACTCAGTAACCTTTAGTTCTCCTAGGAGATGACCTCATCTGAAAACATATATGGTTACAAATCCATTGCTCTCCCTGCAGTACCCTCACGGGGAGACAGCAGGTCACACACAATGAAAAGGACATAAAAAAAACAAAGACTAAGAAACAAGCTTAACTGAAATACGGAGAAATAATTGGACGAAATATATTTTAATAACTACAACCATATATCAACTCCTTCCTGTTCAAAATTCTTAACACACCACAAATACCCTGTGTCCGTCCTCCCTCCCTTCCTCCCTCCCTCCCTCCCTCTCTCTTCCTCTCTCCCTCCCCCCTCACCCCATTTAATCATAAAAACTCAATCATTTTTACATCCACTTTATGTCCCTAGAATGCATGATGTCAAAACAAGGCAAAATTTGATTAATTGCATGGAAAAAAAACTCCTCAAAACTAAGAATTGTTATTCTGATATTCACCCTATTAAAATTTTTACCAGTGAAAGAAATTCCCTCTCCAGTGTTTCTGCCCTTCTTAGCATGATCCTTACAGTCTTAGGATTTGGGACCTGCTAAAAGGGGTAAGTGTGATGTCTACAGTGCTATGCTGCTTGGGGTTTAACACTCAGATCAGAAACATTGGGGTAACTCCAATGCCTAATTCCATAATGTGAACACCTTCATCATGACCAGTTTTAAGTTACTAAAGTGATGTCTCTCAGTGACAGATTTGAGACCACACAGCTGTCTGGTTCCTACATTGTGGTACAAACTAGCTCCCTGAAAACAGTGGGTAGGCAAGGCTCGGGGACTTTAAAAAGTTCCCAATACCTTTGACATGTGGGACAAGTCCAGGCATAACTCTGGTCAATTTTGACAAACAGTATGCTTCTGGGAAAATTGTCAAATATTCTTGTCAATTTCTGATCCTATATAAAAAAACATATAGGATCATGGGTAGAGAGGCCAATACTTCATCCTGTGATCAGTAAATCCAAAGTTCATGTAAATATGGGTGATTGGATCTCAACATAAAAATACAGTCAGAGACAACACAAATATATGCCCAGGAGTTTTGAAAAGCACTAATAGTCTTGGAATATTATTTAAATTTTTATGTAAATGCTTCAACAAGAAATACTTCCAACTAATCCCCTCAGTCACCTCACTCTGTTATCAAAGCTTTAGAGTTGTATAATGGAACATCTATATACTCTCCCATAACTTTCTTTCTCACTCTCCCCCACATCCATATATGTGCATATGTGTCTAGTCACCTCTACACACACACACATACACACACACACACACACACACACACACACACACACACACTTCCTACATCATCTTTCTCTCCTCCATTCAAGCCACACCACTTTTCCTCATACACTGAGTCTCCATCTACTCCTGCTCCATCATGGGTGTGCCCAGAGCACAGCTCTGCCGGTCACAGTTCCCCAGTCCTGTGGAGGACGTTTCCCATCCCGTTGCAGCTGAGGTGGTATTTATTCATGTGACTCTTGCAGCATCACGGTAACAGTCCTGGGAAACACTGCTCCGTGGTTTCAGGCACTAAGCTAATCAACCTCAGCGAACCCCTTAGGCCCACCATGCAGGCCAGATACTCTGGCTCATCCGAAAAAAGCCACTGTGAAGCCTTAGCAAAATCAGATCTTGTGCCTCAGTTTCTTTATCTATAACATGGGGTTAATAATAATACCATCCTTGTAGCATTTAGAAGAGAATCAAATGATCTAAAATGTAGGAGCTTCTAAAGGGGCAGGTCCGATAGCTAAACGCAGCTGGTGTCAGTCGGTACAAATGGCTGCTCGCAGCCAGAGCTCCACAGGTCTTTCACGGGGTCTTCTGAAGCCCATAGGTTGGCAAACTTTCTATCGAGAGCTAGATAATAGTTTACAGTTTGAAGGCCACGATACAGTCTCCACCACATAATCGTAGTTTTGTTTTTTGTTTTTG
This sequence comes from Peromyscus leucopus, assembly GCF_004664715.2. Classification (NCBI taxonomy): domain Eukaryota; kingdom Metazoa; phylum Chordata; class Mammalia; order Rodentia; family Cricetidae; genus Peromyscus; species Peromyscus leucopus. Next base: position 15,366,347 of record NC_051071.1, on the reverse strand, counting down.
TTTTCTCCTTTGGTCTTTAAAAACATAAATCCAGGCTGGAGGAAGGAGTGGGAGAAGTAAGAGAGACTGCTGGACATGAATGAGGACTTGGATTCAAATCTCCAAAAGTCACATGAAAAAAAAAAATTCAAGCACAGTAGTGCACATGACCGTAATCCCAGGGCTGTGAGGAGTGAGGCTGGAACCAGCTTGCCCAACACTGGCCTAGCTCCAGGGTCAGGGAGAGATCTTGTTTCAAGGAAATAAGGCAGGTAGTGATAGAACAGGACCCAAGCTCACCTCCTCTGGCCTCCACACATGGGCTCATATCCACATACACATACGTACACACATGCTCACATACACTCGTATGTGCACACACACACACTCAAATATGCACAAACACACAATCACATGCACACAGACTCACATGCATATACACACACTCACAGACATGCATTCACACATACACACACACACACACACACACACACACACACACACACATACATACCAAAAATAAAAATAAAAAACATAAAAGCCATTCTTGACTTCTAGGCTAAAACAGACCATAAACTGAATTTAGCCCATAGGTAGGCCCTAGAAGCTGGGAAACCCCATTTCAAATGTTCGTGTGTAACTAAATGCAGGAACTTAGAAGGACACACGCGTGGATGCACACACTCCATTAGCACATGTGCACCTAGCACTTTTTTTGGAAGGGTGCCCACATTCAGACTTACGACTTTGCCCACACTAAGAAAGTGCCAGCCACTGAGCACATCCCAGGCCTCCATCACCAGCAGCTGCCAGGTGTCCTGCTGAATACTGAGGCTGCTTGCCTGTGTTTTCTTCCCATGCAGGTGCACTTTGCTTTCCTCAATCTCCTCTGTGGTGTTCCCCAAAATATTGTGCGCCCTAATAAACGTATCTGGGGTCAGAGAACAGAACAGCCACTAGATATAGAGGCCAGAAAATGGTGGCACACACGCCTTTAATCCTGTCACTTGGGAGGCAGAGATCCATGCGGATCTCTGTGAGATTAAAGCCACAATGAAAACAGCCAGGCATGGTTACTTGCGCTTTTAATCCCAGGAAGTGATGGCAGGAAGCAGAAAGGTATAAAAGGTGTGAGGACCAGAAACTAGAGCAGGTCAAGCTTGTAGGCTTTTGAGCAACAGTTCAGCTGAGATCCATTTGGATGAGGACTCAGAAGCTTCCAGTCTGAGGAAACAGGATCAGCTGAGGTATTGGTGAGGTGAGGTGGCTGTGGTGTGTTCTGCTTCTCTGATCTTCCAGCATTCACCCCAATAACTGGCTCCAGGTTTGTTTTCATTAATAAGACCTGTTAAGATTCATGCTACACTCCTCCACAGAGCAAGCAGTGACTGACCAAGGGACACTCTCCTCCACCCTGAGATCCTGAAACTCCCCATAGTGAAACTAAGAACAACAGATGACAATAGATGACGTAGCTGTGTGAGCCTTAAATGGGTGGAAACGGAGCAGCTGCAGAGGAGTGCTTCTTTCAAGGCTAAGCACTGTCCCTAAACCATCACTGACTGGCATCTATAGATGCTTTGGCTCTGCCTTGGAAAATCTCCTTTCATCCTCATTCACAGCCCGATTCCTTTCCCTACAATTGACATCTCTTTATGTTTATATGTGTATACCTTTGGCTATAATTAAAGAGTATATGCAGATAAATTCATGTATAAAACTAGTGTATGCTCACAAGGTGTTTGTTTTATTAATGTATTAACTGCTCATATTAGTTGGGTTTGGCATATTTTCAAACACACATACAACATGCAGTAATCAAATCCAGCCATCCTTCTTCCAGTTCCCCCACCCTATCCAGACCCTGGTAATTGAACTTTCAGGTCAACTTTGTTTTTAGCTTCCACACTTGAGAGAGAATGTGTATCCCTTGTCTTTCTGTGTGTCTTATTTCACTTAACATGATGTCCTCTGGTTACCATCTTCTTGAAAATGACAAGATCTCTTCCTTTATGGTGGAATAATGCTCCACTGTATGCAGGCACCACATTTTCTTTATTCATTTATCTGCTGATGAACACCTAAGCTGGTCCTGTATTTTCTATGTTGTAAACAGTACTATAGTGACCATGGGCACACAGATCCACTGGTGTGTAACTTCATTTCCTTGGGATACATCCCCAAGCAGTATAACTGAGTCATGTAGTGAAACAGTTCTGAGATTTTTATCCATCCCTGTGTTCAACCTGCATGATGTTTCCAAAATATATTGCCAAATAGTCATCAAGTTCTCTCTCCCAAAAGTCAAATAATATTCTGTCATCTGTGATCCAAACTGCCAAGGAAAGACAACAGACAACTTCCAACATCCCATTCAAGCATAATGCTCTGATGGACAATCTCAGATCTGTTCTTTTCTGTGTGGGAAATTGCCTAGTATGTGTTCCCAAGAAAGGAAAGCCAAACTATTTGATGTGTGTGACTTAATTTGGCTAATTACTGACAGGCCTATAGTCATGGGATTGTCCCACCTCCAGTCAAGAGAGCCTGGGAGTTTCTGAGACCCACATCCCAAAACAGCAACCAATACTACATGTTCAGAATTAAAATAACCGCCTCTACCCCACCCTACACACACACACACACACACACACACACACACACACACACACACACACACTATACACATATGCTGTAGTTCTAATTCCCAGTAGCTCAGCGTGTGGCCACTCAAGAAAGTGGTCACTTCAGACAACAAAGGTGACGTCATTAAAGAGGGTCTTTAGCCAATATGACTGGTGTCCACAGAAAAAGGGAGATTGGAGCACAAAGACAGACACTCGGAGAGGGCTGTGGGGAGACACAGGGGGAATGCCATGTAAAATTGAAGACAGAGCCTGAGGTGAAACGTCTGTAAGCCAGGGAGATGGCCAGATGGCCAGCCATCACCAGCAGCTAGTAGGGAGACAGAACAGAGCATCCTTCAATAGCCCTTAAAAGGAGCCAAGTCAGCAGACAACCTATAAAATCACTGTAAGGTCACTGAAGCCGCCCGTTTCTTTACACCATTAGCCTCTGGTAGCTCAGTACAGCAGCCTGGGAAAGCAACATGGTCCACTTCCCCGGCTCTGTGATCCAATGGCCACAGCATGGCTCATTGTTTTTACACAACCCACTAGTGATCGGGTTTGCCTCCACATGCCTGTCAGCCACGACGTTCCCTTGTAAGCTGCCAATTCACCCCTTTGATTGCTTTTCCATAACAGTTTCTGACTTCCTGGTGTTGACCTGTCATAGTTCCTTGGAAATTCTAAATATTTATCTCTTGGAATCTGATACTTTACAAATGTGTTTTCCAAAATCATTATCTGTTAACTTTGTCTTCTCAGTGGACAAAATTGCTTAACTTCTACTTAATGAAATCCATCCATTTCTTCTATTCTGCAGATCCCAGGACTCACTGGCCAGCCCGTCTCACCAAAATAGTCAACTCCAGGTTCAGTGAGAGATCCGGTCTAAAAAATAAAAGCAGACAGCCATAGAGGAATACCTGCCGTCAACCCAGCCTCCACACACATGGATGAACACAAACAATGCAGGAAGAAAGGAAGGCAGGAGGCAGGGCGGGACGGAGGGGAACTGTGAGGAACAGAGTACATCCAAGCAATAACATGGTTAGCTTGCTGCGACTGCTTCACCGGGTTATCGGTTTCCTTGGTATGTTAACAGAGCTATAATTGCTGAGCTATAAATTTCCCAAGAAGAAAAGACTGTTGTATAGATGAATAACACGGAGTCAGTGAACAGTGTGTCAGATCCCTCAAAACCTCATAGGAATTTCACAGTAGTAAATGGGAACTAAAGGCATTCAGGCTACCCATCGTGCTCTTGTCTAGTTTGTCCACCAAAGGAGAACTCAACAGTCTGACTGCAGGGACGTAGCTCTGACCCCCATGTGCTCTTCGGCCTCCAACTAGATCAAAGTCAGTAATCTCCACAGGTCCTGTGCCTTTGGCAAACACCGCCAACCGTTCTACAGCCAGACCTCCACCGGCCTGGCTGAGCTTTTGCGGCAGCCCTGTTATCGATGGAAAACAAATGCTACTCTGACTGGAAACCAATGCCACATCTAAAAGCTAAGGGCTACTCATGACCCAAAGTCAGCACAGTGACTTTGACATTGCTTCCTGATTTGCTCCAAAGCTCCAGACGAATGCGGGGGTCAGGGGGGTCAGAGGGCTCCATTCAAATTCCTCCACTCACTTGAAAAAAAAAAAAAAACCTTGCCATGTGCCAGGTATAATAGTAAATGCCTATAATCCCTGAGGCAAGAGGATTATGAGTTTGAGGCCAGCCTGAGCTACATAGTGAGTTCAAGACCAGCCTGGGTTATATCGTAAAACCCCGTCTCCAAAATTCAAAACAAGACACCTGCCATGTAAATGAAATGCCCAAAGAATTCTTGTTCTCCTCAGATAGCACAGTCTAGATGATGCATAGTTTCCTGAGCAAGGAGAACTTGGAAAGAGATTCTAGTGCACTGCAGACCCAAAAAGAGAACAGCCACTAAGCTGGCTAAGGTGAGCTGCCTACCAGACTCTCCAGGGACCAAATGAAAGCATGGCTCCCAGAATAACTTAAGCCCAATTCAGATCTTTTTCTCATCTTAAAAATAAAAAATATAATATAGTGTATGGCTGGGTAAGATGACATGAAATGAGGTGCATAGAGGCAATGTAGAAATTATGAAGTACTAGAATGACAATTTAATTCTCTCTGCAGACATCCCCAGTCTTCATCGACTGCTGGTTTATCATGCAAATCTTACCTTACTCTCTCTGCAGACAGCCTTGCTCTGATTCCAGAGAGTCAACAGAATTCATAAAGAAGGAATCCTTCCAGTCACCCAGCACCAAACTGACAGACCTTTCAACATCCACATATTCTAGTCCAGCTTCACTAACATACCTATGTGGGGTCAATCCAGCCTTGGATAACTAGTTCCCATCTCTTCTTGCTCTTTCTAGAACCTTCCATTATCCGTTACCTTCTTCGTGCCCTATATGCTTCTACCTTTTAGTCTCATCTTCCCCACATTACCCTCCCTATCTCACCTTCACACCCACGTTTCCCTTTAGCTACTACATTCTCGATTCTCTCCTCCACAAACATCTTGTGATTGCCTACATTTGCCGTCCTCTCCCTCATCTCCCAGCCTCACTTCCACCAGACTCATGACTGCACCAAGCCTAACTTCACCAAGTCGCTATGTTGCTAGGCACACCAGTGATCTCTCAACAGCAGCTGACACAATGACCATCTACCTGCTCCCTCCTATGAGAGATAACATCCATTCTTGACTTGAGTGAGTGTTCCACAATGGGCTTCCCTCCTGACTAAAATGCTCTCATCTCCTGAGTCTAGAGAATCCTGGCCTCACAGTGGTTTGACTTACAATATTTCATGGTGATGTGTAAAAATCACTCATATTCAATAGAAACCACACTTTGGATTTTGAATTTTATTCTTTCCTTGGGCAACACAATCCTCTGTCACAAGGTTGGACAAGAGCAAGACAGCCAGCACCAATCACTGTATTATTAAGCTGTAATGTTCATCAGGTTATGAGTGTTAAATCCGTGCTTGAGTTATGATGTTTCACCTTATGATGGGGCTATCAAAATGTAACCCCACTGTAAAGGAAACGGCCTCTGTGTATCTCCATTAGTTAGGTTTATTCAGGATCACAGTTTCAGAGGGCTCTCAACCAATCAGAGCATGTTAGAACCGCTCTAGAGTCGCAAGACCATATAGCAGTGGGGCCTCACATTCGCAACTAACTAGGAGGCAGAGATACAAGCCAGAACCAGAAGGAGGTACAATATCCAAAGGCTCATCCCTAGTGACCCACTTCCTCCAGTGAGGTTCCATGTTCTAAACTTTCCATAACCTTCCACAGCCTTCCCAGCTGGGAACCAACCATCCAAATACATGAGCCCATGCGGGATATCTCACATTCCAACCATCACACTATCCAACTCCTCTTCCAGCAACTATGGAAGCCACAGGATGGGGATCCAGGAGGCAGGTTTTCTACACTTAAGAAACAACGCCATGTTCTAGTTATTACAGGAGCAGCCTTTTCTGATAAAGTAACCTACAGGCTATGGGAACTTCCTGACCTGTCTGCTTGGTGGGAAACTGTTAAACATCATGCAATTCTCAGTCAGCTGACTCCAGCTACCACCCCACATCAGATCTAGCAGAATGGGCTACCCACAATCCACTCACTTTGCTTGATCCAAGATCACAAAACAGGACAGCCAGCTCTGGGGCCTGGGGCCTCCTACTATGCCAAGTTGGCATTCTATCTCTAAGAATAGAAATTTCTGAGCTTAGCGCTCTGAAACCCATTTCAACACACACCAGTATTCTCTGACTTCTCTTTGTAGCCATACAGCCTGTGTCCTCTACACTTTTACCCAACACTGGACATAGTATCTTGGGAGCACACAATTCCTAGGGAACCTGCCTCCCAAAAGTTAAAGACAGTACTAGTCACAAGAAAAGTTGTACATCAGGTCAAATTCTGCTCATTTTTGTGATTCTCCATCAAGAGGTCTGGTTTCAGAGACTGAAGGAATGCCTCAGCCATTAAGAGCACTGACTGCTCTTCCAGAGGACCACAGTTCAGCTCCCAGCACCCATATGGCAGCTCACACCATCTGTAACTCCAGCTCCAGGTAATCTAATGCCCTCTTATGGCCTGTGCAGGACCAGGCACCCACACAGTACACAAGAATACATAAAGACAAAACACCTATACACAATAAGTAATCAAATAATTTAAAATAAAAGAAATCAGGCTTCAGAGTATGATTTTAACCTGTTCTAAGCATATGTGCATGTGTGTGTTATATGTATATAATATATTTAAGTGCAATGATTTTACCATTTAAACTATATAAGAAAGCAACCACAAAATTGAAATTCTGTCTTTCAAAGGGTTTTATATACTCCTCTAACTGAAAACAGCTTCCCAATAAAAAGATCCCATTTTACAAGTAAGCCTGACCCAAAATAGTAACTATAGCCTTAAAGGCTATTATCCCATTGCTATATAAAGATTTGGGGCATGTAAATGTCAATTAACACAAGCAAGCACAATAGATTTATAAAGTGCCCCTGCAGAGCGCTTGTGGCATGCTGCGGTCACGTCTCCTGGGTTAAAGAATCCTAGAAGCCTAACAGACTCACCCTGGAAGGAACCCTGACGAGCACAGACCACACTTCACAACCTTGCGGGGAAGGAGGTCCGAGGCACAGGCGGTTTTCGGGAGGAAAGAACACCTCCAGTGTCAATTCCATTCTCAAGGCCTGCCAGGGTGCGCAAAAGGGAATAACCCTACAGGCAGGATGCAGCATGAGGAGAATTCCTGGGTGTCTGAGTCAGGTTTTCCTGTAAGCTTGTCATTTTTGTGTTACAAGTGGCCCTAATCTTGGGAATTCAAATGACAGCCTTGGCCGGAAAGTGTTTTTAACTTATTCTTCTTTCATACAACACATCCCTACCACATCTTCCCCTTCCTCCACTCCTCCCAGCCCCTCCCAGCTCTCCTCTCCCCCAAATCCACTCCTCCTCCATTGTCCTTCAGAGAAGAGCAGGCCTCCCAGGGACATCAACCAAACATGGCACAACAAGTTACAATAAGACTGGACACAAACCCTCATGTCAAGGCTGAACAAGGCAACCCAGTAGGAAAAAATGGGTCCCAAGAGCAAGCAAAAGAGTCAGAGATAGCCCCACTCCCACTGTTAGGAGTCCCACAAAAACACCAAGCTAACAACTATAACACATGCAAAGGACCTAGCTCAGACACTCAGGGTCCATGATTGTCACTTCAGCCTCTGTGAGCCCCTATGAACCCTGCTTAATTGATTCTGTAGGCCATGTTCTCCTGGATCCCTCTGACTCCTGCAATTCTTTCTTCCCTCTTCCTCAGGGCTCCCCAAGTCACCTGGTGAAGATCTCAAATCTGGGCTGTCTCTCCACCTAATATTTGGCTGTGGGTCTCTACATCTGTTGATCACTGATTTTCAAATCTGCAAAGTCAATCCCAAGTTAAAGACAGCAGCATGAGGGTGTGTGTGTGTGTGTGTGTGTGTGACACTTAGCTACTTACAGGCAATACTACCACCACCAAAAGCAGAAAGATGCCTTTCAAAATTTGCCCTCCGTGAACAATAACTACCTACCAGTCATAACATTAGTTCTAGAAGTAATAATTGATGTTACCATTTTTCTGCCTTTCTTGTCAGTATTCATTTCAGTATAAATACTTAGTTAGATACAATTTTTAAATAACATAGACAACACTTTCAACATGATTACATAATCTTGGCTTTCCTTTTTGTTTTTGTTTTATGAAATAAACTTCATATAGTTTAAACTCACTATGCAGCTAAGGATGACGAACTTGTCACCTCCTGCCTCCATGTCACAGGCTTGCACCAGCATGTCTAGCTTGGGGTTTTCCTTTTATATTAGATTATAATTACATCTTTGGGTCCTTAAAGACATCTTTTTGTTTGTGGCCTTGTTTGTTTTAGTCTCTGAATCTGGGTCTTGCTGTGTCGCCCTGGCTGGCCTGGAACTCAGTATGTAGACCAGGACAACTTTAAAGGCTTAGGTGATCCATCTGCCTCAACCTCTATTCAAAGACTTCAATTTTAAAATGAATACAAGTTCAGAAAAAAATTAATAATCAACTTGAAGTTTGCTTAGCAAATCATAATATCTCCTACATTAGATGAGGAACCAAGGAGACAGAAAATATGGGACAGAATTCCTTTCCTCTGTTTAGTTCCACAGATGGATGGATATACAGCTAAAATATCTGCACAGCTAGAGATCTGTGCATATCAAGTTCCATCTCGGGGGTGTGGCTCGAGGGTAGGGCACATGCTTAGCATATTCAAGGCCCTGGTTTCAAGCCAATACCGAAAATTAAGGACAGACTCTGTCATCTAGATATGGAGAGGACAATGAAGAGCCAAGGGCTGAACTGAATCCTATCAAATGTCACAGTGTAGAAAAGCAAAGCATATATGATCCACTAAACAACTGGAAGAGAAGAAATGGTGCTCTTGGTTAGCACCTCCCTGACCAGGACCACAGGGAATAATTCCAGCACTATCTACCATACACAGAGTAAGAACCACATACACTGTGGACATCATGGAACTCGCTTCCTCAAAGCAAAGCTTTATACATACACTGATACTTCAAATTGTATTGTTATAGATTTATCCTGTTTCATAGTCTCTACCTCTGTTAAAAGCAAATGAACTAGGAATGCCAACATTTTACACTGGCGTATACCCTTCTACTCTCCCTGTGACAGTGGCAGACATGACTAACCAATCTCAGTAATTCTGCCCCATGAGATGATCTCAGGGTCTTTGGCACAGCACAATCAGCAACTACCACCCAATGAGAAAAACTAGGACACACACATAAAATTATTTGCCATCTTTTATTCAAGTGACAGCAAGAGTAAACTTACATTTGAGTAGCAGTTGACAGTCTAACAAATCTACCTTATTGAACAAGCATTCTTTTCTTATTCTTAAACTAGAACAGGTGATTAAAGAGTTTCCATATACCCAACCATCACCCCTAAGAAGCAGGTCCCAGAGAGCAATATGGCACCCAAGCCTCTTCCAGGCCCGTGGCTCTTTCCTGAAGCACCTCTCTCTCACACCCGGGTTGAGCAGTTGACTCTACCATGCTCTGACAGCGATTTTTGGAAGGGTGAATAGGAGGACCCCAGGAAGCCTAAGGATACGAGAACACATTGCCAGGAGACATAGGGCCTCACAGCCCGGCGAGCATGGTCTGAAAGGATGCCATACCTTCACAGAAAGTTCTCCCTTTCCCTGGACAGACCAGTAAATGGTCCCACCCACACCTGGAATCTGACCGAAATTCCACTAAGAACCCCATCAAGAATGACCCACACCACACGAAGCCATGTGGGCATCAAGCTGGACATGCCTCTTTTTTGCCAGTACCCCAGCAGCTCCTCTCCATTCTCAGGGTATAGAAGAACAAAGCAGCCAGATGATATCCCCAAGGTCTCCCCAAGATGCCACATTGGTGGTATAGTAATGAGTATAGCAGCCTGCCAAGGTCTCCCCCAAGTTGCAAACACCCTAGGGGGAGAATGCAATCTACCACAACCCTTTCTCTTTAATGCTTCACCTCTCAGGCCTCCCCCGGCTCCTCTATGATCTACAGTCCATATCATGCGGTTCCATTCGAAAAAAAAGAAAATGTTAAAGTTAGCTCCTATAAACAGGGAGTTCCCAATGCAGAGATTCCAAGGACCCCCCTCAGCTCACCCTTCGACCCAGTCCAATGTTGAAAGTAGAACAGTCCTAAAAATGTTTTTAAAACACCAGAATTAGATAGCATGTTGAATTCGGAGCTAACATACGGACTTTTGACTTTAAAAGGCTATATTTTCACAACAAACACGGGTTGCTATGGAGACAGCATAAGCCTATGTAAACTCCAGGCATTCATGTTCATAGAAACTCCTGAAGCAAGACCAAATGTTGGCCCTAGCGTTCCTGTTCCTGCCAACTTCCAAATAGCACACAAATTTGCCAAAAATAAATGGGTGTGACTAATACAAGCTCAGAACTTTTTTTTTTTTCATTTACCTTGAGGGCAGCGTTTGTTGATATGGGAGCTGGGTGAGTTAAACATTACCCCCCCCCCATAAATCCATCTGTTTTATTTACACTTCCTAAAAGATCTGTGTGCGCATTTTTTCCATAAATTGTACAACTGCTAGTAATCACGCATCATCCCCATCTGCGGCCCACTGCTATTTTAACGCCGCGACTCCTCCTTCTCGTGTGGGTTCCATTAGGCACATACTAGAGGCAAAGCAGTCAAGACTTAACTCTTCTGGTCCCAAGCATACCTCAAAGGCTGCCGGATTGTCAACAAGCTTGTACGCAGGTGACACCTCCGGGGTCCACAGGCCCACACTAAACCCTATTACAAGCTCGGAGACACCAAATTGGTTTCTGCTATTGACTTTCTCTCTTGTGACCCCTGGCCCAGCCCTCTAGGCCCCAATCCCAAATCCCTCCTTTCTTCCACACTGAGGTCAGCGTGCATGGCAACTGTGCTCACCCAGAATCTACTCTAGCCCGCGCCGGATAGCGGCTGCTAATTACTATAGTCACACTTCTTAATTCAACAAGCGCCAGGCGGCTGGCTGCCGTCTCCCCAGTGAGAAGGGTCGCCAGCTCCCTCCCGCAGGTCACTAAGTCGGCATTTATTTCCTGATAGGAGATGGCATTACAAGGTAGCTGTTCCAACATGAATGGTAATCAACCATAATTAAAAGTGATACACCCATTCTGACTCATGCGATAGTGATAAAAAAAAAAAAAAATCCAAGAAGGCACTGGAAGGAAGGAAGAAGAGAGAGAATCTGGTGAGGTCACAGCTGACCAAGTGTTCACATACATTTAGAATTTCTGGAAAATAACGTGAGACTTTGTTTTCTATTCATTCGCACAGAAGGAATTCGCACACATGAGTACCACAGTGAAGGGCAGTGAGTGTGGATTTTCCATGAAGGCATAGAAAGTGTCCGTCTAGGAGTGAACCTTTTCACGTGGCACCAGGGACAGGGCCATTGATGACTCTCTGACCCAGAGAGCATCCTCACTAAGGATGGTGCCAGTCTCCAGTCTTAGAAACTACAGAAATCCATGTGCCAACCCTCTGTCATCCAGGGGCACTTGGACCTGAGCTACACAGATTGATTTTTGCCACCCAGACTTCTAGCCTCAACCCTGAGCACTGCTCTCCAGACTCTGCCAGCTCCAGTGCTCAGCCTTGCTGGTGAGCAACCCTCTGGCCATCTGGTACCTGTGTACAGGCCGTGTGCTCAGTCAAGACTCAGTTCAGCTCCATGTCAATCATGGCTGGGGTCACCTATGACCTACAACCTCTCGCTGTCACCATTCACTCCTGCTCTAGGTCTCTAGCCATGTTCCCCAGAGTCAGGCCTTGGGACCACAGCTGACTTTCCGAGACCACTGAAGTCAAGTGCTCCCAGGAGAAACTAGATCAGACGTGTGCTCAGGGGGGAAGCCGAGCCCACGTATGGCTGAGCCATGCTCCCTCCGTCTGACCTCACAGGGACATCTGGAGTGCAAAGTGCCCACAGGGAAATCAGGCTGGCCTTTCTCAGCTCCACACAGCCAGCCACCTGCTACTGGCCACCTCAGAGCAGAAGGAATAGGCATGATCCTGGAACCCCGTGATGAAGCCTGGGTGCCAGCCTGGACGCAAAGGGGAGGAGAGGGATAGGAACACACAGTTGGTAACCGAGCACAGGCAGAATAGATACATCCCAGAGAAGTAAACAACAGCAGTATTTTAACCTTCATTTCTTGTAGAAATTATCAATATTAAAATCTCAGAGGACCAGAAGAAAGACATTCACAGCACTGTTTGCTCCATCTAGAACATCACACTGTAAAGACCAGGTGTGCAGACATCTGTGTACCTAGGGAACCTCAGAGCACTTTGATTCCCTTTCTATCGTGACCACCAGGCAACTCCCCTAGTGTGGCTAAATTGCAAGGGATCATCTCCCACGCCCAGGACATGCCCCTGCACTCTGACTAGCCTGCATGTCACCCTATGATTCCAGCTGTTTCAGGACAGACATGAGAAGAGGCAAGAGATCACAAAGAGACAACATGTGCCGTGAGAACTGCCAAGCATGAGGCAGCCCTGGTGGGTTTCTGGGTGACAGAGAGGGTGGGGGAGAGTAGCTCTGGGGTGCAGGGGAAAGGTTACTCCTCTCCCCTCGGGGTCATGTCTCCCCTTCCATGGCCTGTAATTACTCACAAACAAGAAAGAAAGAAAAGCAATAGGTTATTCTTAAGCAGCAGTGTTCAGTATAAAATCCAGAACTGAAAAATGTATAAAAAGTAGGGCACAGAGTTGTTCAAAAGAAGTCAATTTTAAGAATATAAGCTGTGCTGGTGGTGATGGCACATGTCTTTAATCCCAGTTCTTGGGAGGCAGAGGCAGGCAGCTCTCTGTGAGTTTGAGGCCAGCCTGGGCTACAGAGTGAGTTCCACGAGAACCAGGACTACACAGAGAAACCCTGTCTCAAAAAAAGAAAGAAAGAAAGAAAGAAAGAACGTAAGCTGTAAAGACCGAGGGCAGTTCTTAAGACACATGAAGCAAACTGGTAAGATATCAACAAATTGTCCGGTGGAGTTTCAGGTAACCAGAGGCCATTTGTGTGCCATGTGTTTGCAAGGTTCTGGGTGCTCATGAAATAAAGTGCAGACTATTTTAGAAGTATAGGTGGGGGTGGGATTTGAACAGAGAGCCCTGGAGGGTGAGTGGATTTGAATAGTAATGGCAAAAGAGGAAAGGGAACTCCGTGGAAAGAACTGAGTCACCTTCTAGGGATACTCCACAATGCCGTAGAAGTTTCCAGAATCCAGATTATCTCTCCTTTAGTACTGTCAGAAACAAAGCTGTTTCCTGACGTGAACACGTCCCCTACAGCTGCCAGCCAGACCCTTCCCATGTAAGACTCTTCTCAAGGACAGCAGTCTCCATGTGCCAGCTGTGGTGAGCTCCTTCGGCTCACTCAAGAAAGGGGTGAAAGTACCAGGGAGGTAAAACGGGCTGCAGGGACCTCTCTCTCCTACTTCAAACAAGTATTGGAAACAGCAATGCTCCAAAGCCCAGCATGATGAGGCACGCCTTCAATCCCAGCAGAGGCAGGCAGATCTCTGTTAGTTCAGGGCCAGCCTGGACTACACAGCAAGTACTAGTCAGATCTACACAATGAGGCCTGAAAGAAAGAAAGAAAGAAAGAAAGAAGGAAGGAAGAAAGAAAGAAAGAAAGAAAGAAAGAAAGAAAGAAAGGAGGGAGGGAGGGAGGGAGGGAGGGAGGGAGGGAAGGGAGGAGGGAGGGAGGGAGGGAGGGAGGGAGGAGAAGGGCAAGGGGGAGAGGAAGGGAAAAGAAGGAAGAAGAAGGAACACACCTTGAGCCTCCCCCTGCCTGCTCGCCCCCCGCCATCCACCCTCAAGACCAAAGGCAACCCCGGCAGAACAGAAGCAGAAACAAGAAGGGATTCCAGACTCAAGCTGCGGCTCCTGTCTCCTCCCAGCTCCCAACTGTCCTCTCTTGCACCCCACCTTGTCCCTGAAGAAACTCTTCTCCCCTCACACAGCCACATCAAATGCAGGGAATCCACTGGCTCAACCTCCCGAAGCTTACAACTGGTTCCAAGCTAAGACTTGTCCTGAAGTAATGGACAGGAGCACAAAGGCAGGGCTCTATCGCCCCCAACATCCACCAGCAGACCTGTCCAGTAGGCCGTGTTAGAGGCTTTGGAGTGGGCCAGGAGGTAGGGGGAAGCGATAAATGATACTCCTTCCCAACTGTCCCCATCTCCTCAGAGGTGGGGCTGTTTTCAAGGGAAGCACCTCCCTGACAGCTGTGGATTAACAGTCTGCATCTCTGAGAAGCTTTTTAACTTTCAAAGTCCTTCTCATCACCCCATGTCAGCCTCCTGACAGCCTGATAATCGCAGGTAGAGTAAGGATTACCAGAGTCAACCTACAGAGTAAGCAATGTGGATTAAGTACTCAGTGGATCTGGGGGCCCAGGAAGGGACACACTGCCTCAGAGAACCCCTCCCAACAAATTGCACCTGAAAATTCCCTTAACAGAAACAGCCCTTCCATTTCACAAGTGGGGCAAGAAGCAAATGCCTTTGAAAGAGGCGGCCCATCGGTCAGTGCGCACTGTGGAACAAGCCACCAGACGGCCTGTCCTGGGGACAAACGGGACACCCAAAGGGAATAGGAGCAATCTTTAAAAGCCGAATTTGAGTGACAGCCTAACCTGCAGTCACCCCTAAAAGCCACCAACCCCACTTTACGTGGAAGAAGGCACATGCACCCCCACTCTTCCATTCACTCAGTCCTTGATTCAAACACGTTTTAGTAGCTCCTGTTGGGCCAGTGGCACGCTGAGACACACACAGAAGACACAGACCCCATTTCAGAAGTTCCAAGTGCAGGCTATGGGCGTGCCAGGCTACATGAGGGCCCTCTGGACATGCGCCCCTTGGTCCTTCATCCAGGCCTCACTCCGGGCATCAAGGACTGCTTTCTACATACTTTGGCTAAAGAGACTTCACAGCCCAGAACCAAAGGAGGAAAGTGGCCTCAGGACGGTTTCACATCAACAACTGGATCTCAGAGCATAAACAAGCACGATAAATAAGAGAAAAGCAGGAGTGGGTCCTTCTTCTCAGAGAGTGGGGAACGCCTCACCAGATGCTCAAGGCAGGAGTGCCTGGGGATCTAACAACAATTCATGGAAAGGGGGCCATGAATTTGAAAGATAGCAAAGAGTGGTAGATGGGAGTTTGTGGGGAGGAAGGGAAGAGGGAAATGTTATTATATTACAATCTCAAAGAGAAATAATTTTGAATGCCATCTTAACCATTTTTTACATTACAGGTCAGCTGTGCTAAGTACACTCTCATTGTTATGAGAGAGGCTTCCAGAATGTCTTCATCCTGCAGAACAGACACTCTAGCCTTTAGGTAACAGCTCTCTTCTCCCCATCCCCAGATCTTGGCGGCAACCTTCTACTTTGTCTCCATGAATGTGACTACTTTAGTTAGGAAACATATTAAGGAAGTTCAGGATAGGGTGCTGGGTTGGGGACTATTTTAGACATCTTATTAAGATAGTACAGGATAGAGGGAGGGTTGGTTGGGTTGGTATACACACACACACACACACACACACACACACACACACGCATGCATGAGCAGGTGCATGCCTGTGTACGCACAGAAGCTAAGGGACATCACCAGGTATGTCCCTCTGTCCTCTCTGTCTTATTCCATGAAGAAGGATCTCTCCCTGAGCCTGGAACTAGTGGCTTGTTTCACCCTGTCCTGTCTTCTTCTGTTGCCTAGGATGGAAGCCAAAGTCCCAATGACACTGTCTGGACCCCATCCCACTGGTGCTTGGGTTTCAGACATGCCAGTAACCAACTTGTGAGGGTGCTGGAACCCGTGCTCCTGAGCATCTCCGGGCGTGGCAGTGCTCTTAACACCTCAGCCATCTCTCCAGCCATCATTTCATTTTACCGTTGTCTTCGGTTGTTTGGTTGATTGACTGATTTGTTAGCTGCTTTTGAAACAGGGCCTCATTACATGATCCAGGCTGTTCTCAAACTCCCAATCCTCTGTCTCAGCCTCCCGAGTACTGGGATTACAGCTACCATGGTACCTACGGAATTTGCCTCTTGTAATTGGTTTATTTCACTTAGCATACAGTTAAGCTGCTCCACAGCACCCGAGAGGGGAATAAAGAAAAAGGACCACAGTGCATTCATGGCCCAAGAGACCACTGAATCCCTTGAAATAAATGTATTTTGGAGCATTGTTTTAATTATGTGCACTGGGCCATAGACACTGGGTAGGATATAGCACCAAGATCCATAGACCTGCTGCCTAGCCATAGGGTGTGCACTCTTCCTGGTTTCCCCAGCAGCAGACAGCTGACTTGCCCAGGATCCAACACATGATCAGCTCTCTCCTGGACATAAAATCCTTGTTGTTGCAACCCAGTGCAGAATGTTGACAGTAAACATTCATGGTAGAATGTTCCGCCATCATCAAGGTATGATTAGGCATACTGTACAGTCAACTTCTCTCTGGCCGATCCTTTTTCTTCCCCCTTCTCTTCATAGAAAGCAAGTGCCCTATTGGCATTTTGCAGCCCTAACTCTGTCTCGGCAGCTGCTCCTGGACATCACACACTGAAGGAGTTGGCTATCCTTAGACAAGCATCCATACACACGTGTAGGATTTGGGTAAGAAACCTGCCTCCCCTGTTCCTGACCTAAGAGTGTACGCTGACTGGTCCACAGCTCCAAGGCCGACTGACAGCTATCCATGTAAGCACGCCACGCTACCGTTGACTTAGGGGAGGTATGATAAACCAGTCCTGAACAATTAGATAGACAGGAAGTAGGTAGAGGAATTTCTAGAAAATGTTTCCTTGAAAATAAAAGGCATCACGCAGAATTCTCTCCTGCTCGACCACACTCATATCTGTTTTGATGTTCATACTCAAAGGAGAAGGCCCCAAGCTCGCCCAGGACAAAATGAGGGACCGGGCAGATAGAGATGGCAGGATGTTTTCGAGGTACAAATTTTGATTCAATCCTTAAAGTTTCCCTCCTTTGGGGTTCTAATTACTCAAGATGAAAGATTGCCTCCCTTGTTTATATCATTCTGACCTACACTCTCCAAACCTTTCAGCTCAAAGCATCCTACGCCATATATACGCAACTCAAGCAAGGTTAATGGGATTCTTACCGGGTCTTATTACTGAATGCACTAAAATCCTGAATACTATGCCAACCATTTTTTTGTATGTGAAGCATACAAAATACATAAAAGTTTGTCAAGAACAATGTAAGCATGCCTCTGAAATCTCACTTTGCCTGCAGTATCCTACAAGAACTTCTCAAGCAGAAACAAATATCCCAATTCTTACTCATTATTGCCAATTGTTAAAATAGGTCAAGTCCAAGGCCATGTCCTCATAATTAAAGTTTCCTAACACAATGCCCCCAATGTCTCCAGCCCAGCCTACGACAAGTCCAGCAGGCCCCTGCAGAGACTCCTAACTCTTTCAGACCTCCAGGGAGCCATTTCTCTGTAAAAACCTGCATCTCTGAGCGACTGCCTAACTGGGACATTGAGAGGGGCTCTGGGGGGGACAGAGTAGCTTGTCCCAGAGAGAGCCTGTGGCCTGTTGTGTTTCCCAAAAATATAACCTGTTAATGACAAGTCATTACGCTGCTCACCAGGAAGCACAGCCCTACACAGAAAGACGCACACATTTCTGCCCACAGAGCCACATGTGCGGGTCAGAGGAGCAGGTCCCCTGTGAGCTGCACGGGCCTGCAGGGTTGCTGCTCCACAGCTGGACACAGGTGATCTGTCTTCTGTCTCCACAGCTGGTGTTTTCCAGGATGGGGGCTCGGAAGCTGCAGCCTATGCCAATTCCCTTTGGCAGGAAAGGCACCTTCTGGTATCCTCGCCGCTATCCCAGGCCTTCACGCCTGCCAACCTCCTCATGTTTTATCAATTTTTATTTAAATTGGTGATCAAGGAATTAACCCAGCTTATACAAATTCCATCTTCCAAGAGCCATTCCGGCCTAGCTGCACTTGTGGTATTTCACTCTCCAAATGAATCGAATTGGATTTTAATGATGGTAGACCCCATTAAGCAACACCTGATTGGGTGATTTCCTGGAATTTCATCTTCATTGTTTTCTTCATCCCTGTTATCCAAAAAACGCAACAAGGGAGCCATCGGGATCTGCTGCCAAGCTTTATTGGATTTTCCTTGAAATCTCGGTTACATTTTCTTCTATTTCTTTATGGAGGTTTTGTTGTTGTTTGGGGTTTAGGGAGGTTGTTGTTTGCTTGCTTGCTTGATTCTGATATTTACTTTGTTTGTTTGTCTTTTAAAGTCTTACTCTACCATAGCCCAGGCTGCTCTATAACTCACAATCCTCCTGCCTCTGCTCCTATTCTACCACCAGGTCTATTTCATTCTTTCTTTCACAGAATGCCTCATTGGATTGTCAACTTACGTCTTAGGGTTTCTATTGCTGCAACAAAACACCATGATCAAAGCAACTTGGGAAGTAAGGGGTTTATTTGGCTTACACTTCCACAGCACTATTCATCATCAAAGGAAGTCACGACAGGAATTCAAACAGGGCAGGAACCTGGAGGCAGGAGCTAATGCAGAGGCCATGGAAGGTGCTACTTACTGGATTGCTTCCCATATCTTGCTCAGCCTGCTTTCTTATAGAACCCAGGACCACCAGCCCAGGGATGGCCTCACCCACAACGCGAGTCCCTCCCCATCAATTACTAATTAAGAAAAATCCTTATAGCTGGATCTTATGGTAGCATTCTCTCAGTTGTGGTTCAGATGACTCTAGATTGTGTCAAGTTGACATAAAACTACCTAGGACAACTTAGACTATTAAAAAAATGGTTTTGTAGGTTACTTTATAGTTATGGGGGGGGGGCTTGATTCTCCAAAAGGAACTCTCACATGGGGTGTCTCATTTACATGTAATCATCTATATTTATCAGAATTTTTATTATGCATGTGAGTGTGGTCAAGTGCACACACACACACACACAGCATGAGTCTGCAGGTGCCCACAAAGGCCAGAAGACAGTGTTGGTCAGATCACCTGAGGCTGGAGTTACAGGAAGTTGTGAGCCACCTGATGTGGGTGATGGGAATTGAACCCACATCCTATGGAAGAGCAGCAAGCACTCTTAACCACTGAGCCATCTCTCCAGCCCCTAGAACCTATTCTTAATAACATTAAAGCATTTTTATCCTTAGGATGGCAAAGCCAATTTGACTGTATATTAATTTATATAATCTATTTATAATTATAAACAAATTATAAATCTATAATTTGAATAACAAAGAACAAAACAAGAGCCGGGCGGTGGTGGCGCACGCCTTTAATCCCAGCACTCGGGAGGCAGAGGCAGGCGGATCTCTGTGAGTTCGAGGCCAGCCTGGTCTACCAAGTGAGTTCCAGGAAAGGCGCAAAGCTACACAGAGAAACCCTGTCTCGAAAAACCAAAAAAAAAAAAAAAAAAAAAAAGAACAAAACAAGTGAAATGACATGGACAGGGGAAATTATGGCGAGGCAGGAAAGGACAGGAGCCTCTCACCTTAGAACTTTTCACCAGAGAATGAGCAAGAATTTCAACACAAGTGGCATTTGCTGTTAAGGTTGCTGACAGAGTTGACATTCTTTTCCTAGACAGGTATTTTATGTGAAGTAGCAGTGAGCCAGGCTTAAGGTTTGAATGCCTATGACCTTGGGTAGGTCCTCATCTCCCTCCCACGCATTTTCTGAGAATCTCAAATGAGACTATTAGCTTTGTTTATAATGAAGCCGGCCCACCTTCCTGCATCTCGGCGATTTAGACTTTTACGCTGTCAATCATAACCCTGTCAGGTACACCTCCAGACCCACCCTGTGAGCTCATCTGAATTCCTTAACAACCTTTTGAAGATAATGACATTAAAAATACCAAATCTTACATATAGCTCCTGTAAAGACAATGGCTATTGTGTGAGTGAGTCTCAGGGAAGCCCACGTCCGTGCTCTCCTGTGTCTTATGACCTTCTTCCCGGTGCCTCCTCTCTCTCAGCCCTCATAATGAAGCTCTATTATTGAAGTCTCTTAATAAATTCCAACTCGGCTTCATACTGGCTCATCTTGACATTCCCTTCTGCATCAAAGCCAAAGATCTGGTTTTCCCTAAGTTGGGGTCTCTAAACAAGTGAGAGAATTGCTAAGACTGCTGTGGGTGACTGGCACACAGCCATGCCTCTGTCCTTGTCACCACTGACAAAATTACTCCGTGGAATCCGTCTGAAAACCCAGTTTTCCCTCTGACACCAGCAGACTTTCAGACTCCGCAGTCCCCTCTACAGAGGAGGGGATGTTCATCTTGTCCCTGATGTAATTCCAGAGCTTGGGGACCGTATGTATATGAGGAGGGTGGGGAGGCGAGAGCGGCATCGTAGAAAAGAGGGTGCTTGGTCTCTACCCCACTTTCAAACCTAAATGTTGGTTTCATTTCCCTTGTCCCAAACTCTTCATAAGATGAAACTCAACACATCAGCACATTCTTTGGTTTTTGTTTTGAGACCAAGTCTCACTCTGGGGCTTGCAACAGTGCATCTGCCTTGGCCTCTTCCGTGCTGAGATTATAGACACGGGCCACCATACCTAGCTTATTCTTTCGTTAAAAAAGAATCACTACTTCCTAACTGTAGATGAAGTGTGACAGCCACCAGGTGCTTGCCACCATGATGGACTGTGTCCCTTCGCTTAAGAAGGTCTAACATTCTTTTTTTTTTTTTTTTTTTTTTTTTTTTTTGGTTTTTCGAGACAGGGTTTCTCTGTGTAGCTTTGCGCCTTTCCTGGAACTCACTCTGTAGTACAGGCTGGCCTCGAACTCACAGAGATCCACCTGCCTCTGCCTCCCGAGTGCTGGGATTGAAGGCGTGGGCCACAACCGACCAGCAAGGTCTAACATTCTTAACCATTAATGGTTTAACATTAACCAAAATCAAACCTGCCTTCTTTTTTTTTTTTTAATTTATTTATTATGTATACAATATTCTGCCTGCATGTATCCCTGCAGGCCAGAAGAGGGTGCCAGATCTCATTACAGATGGTTGTGAGCCTCCACGTGGTTGCTGGAAATTGAACTCAGGATCTTTGGAATAGCACGCTGTGCTCTTAACCTCTGAGCCATCTCTCCAGCCCTTTTTTCTCATTCTTAATCTCAGCCAATACAGCAACCCACCCTCGACCTCTGAGCTTCTATACTGTGCCCTGTTCCAAGCTTTGATTCTTTCTTTTTTACTGGCTTGTCCAGTATTTTGTCACAACAAGATAAGTAGCTAACGCAGAAAATTCACACTGAGGGATGGGGCCATTGCTGATTGTGTGGTCCTTAGACCTTTGGAACTGGTTGTTAGGAGAATGTGGAAGAGTTTGGAGCAGTGGTCAGAGAAATCCTAGCGAGTAGAGTTGAATGGGCCACTCTGGTAAGAATTTGGAAAGCCAGAATGCAAGCAGAAGGTGAGGTGCATGCCTTTCATCCCAGCACTCGGGAAGCAGAGGCAGGTGGACCTCTGTGAATTCAAGGCTAGCCTGGTCTACAGAGCGAGTTCTAGGACAGCCAGGCTGTTACACAAAAAAACTCTGTCTCTGAAAACCAAAATATAAAGGGGTTGGGGACTTAGCTCAGTGGTAGAGGCCCTGGGTTCGGTGCCCAGCTCCAGGAAGAAAAAAAAATTTTTTTTTAAAGGAAACGCAGACAGAGGAGGCCTGGATCACGAAGTTTCCGAGAAGAACAAAAGCTGTTTTGAGAACTAGACTAGCTGCCACTCATGTTACATCCCGACAAAGAATCTGCCTGTGTTCTGCCCATGTCCTGAGAACTCAAGGAAGACTGAATTAAAGCTAACTGGGTAGGTTGTTCGAACATCGAATGTCGAACACGGCTATCGCTTCCTGCAATAATTATCGCCGGGTCCACCGTGAAGACAACAAGTGTGCGGAGAGATACAAACTGCGCAGGTCCGGGCAAGCGGGGGCTGAAAGCCTAGAGAGGGAATGCTGGGAAAGCAACTGTGACTGACAGACAGAGAAACCTCTGCTCTGCCCTGGTACACTGAGGGCAAGAGCCCACCAATCAGAGGCTCTAATTTGTGGAACTTGAAATGATTTAAGCATGATCTGAGAACACTTCTGAAGGGGCGTCCTGTGCAACCGTTGAGAAGAGTGTTTTCCCTGATGGAGCCAGGGGTCATCATAGCCGCGGTAGAAGGGAGCCGGAGCAGAATTTAGCAGTACTGTCAACACAGTGTTGGCTCTGCAGACACCCAAGATGTGGCAGTGAACAGACCACGGAGCCCTATACGGGGGTTCCATAAATCTGCCGATGCCAGGCAGTGTGTGGTAAGGATGGACTCCCCGCCAGGAGGTCCTGAGAGGTCATTGCATGAAGCTGGAAAATGGAGCCTAAATTGCAATAGAGACGCCAAGGCCATGTGGGCACCCACCAGTGAAAGCTGTAGGTGTAGAGTGGAGCTGGTTCCAAGAACTGTATGTATGCTGCAGGCAGCAGAGCCGGGGAGGCAGGGCTACCCAGAGCTGCCGGAGCCCAGAGGACTAGCGTGAGTCCTAGATGACAGCCCTGTGCCCAGTGCCTCATGGTCCTGCTGCCTGCCTGCCCCACAGTAATGAAGTGTCCCTTCTTAAATCATGAGTTCAAATAAACCCCTCCTCCAGAGACGGGGTGCGGGGGACAGAGTCAAGTCAAATCACAACCGCTGCTGGAAATAGCAAAGATCTGTACCACCACCACCACCATCTCCTGATATAACATGAACCCCAGGGTAGCAGATGGGAATTAATCTAATGGTCATCTGCAGGTCTATGATGTCTGTGCAGTGAAAGTATTTACTTAACAACTACTGTATGCAATGTTCTTTCAGTGTCATAGAACAAGAAAACACAGGATTCAGACTTGCACTATTCAAGGAGCTTACAGTTGAGCGGGAGATTAAGACACATGTGAAAAAAAGTGTGAGATACCAGTGATGGATTCATCAGAGCAAATTGCAAAAACAGAGACATTAGTGGGCAAAAAAGAAAGTGCTACGCTTTAGAAAATTACATAATAAATCTCCTTGCTAAAGAAGGCAAACCAAAATGCAAAATATTAAAAAGAGAAACTGAAATAATAAATTACATACTTTAATGGGCAGCTACAAAATTAGTTTATTATGTTTAAAAAATGCTAAATTATAGGTATTAGCCTTGAAAAGATATATTCCAAATTTCTCACAGAATTTTTTTTACTTCACGTTGTAATATATTTAAGCAAGTATTATTTCCACTTTTTTATATTAAATAACTGTTCATGTATTATTTCTATAACTTAAATAAACATCTTTAAAATATTTAGAGGCAATGCCTAATTTAGGTTCCCAACCTCTTCTGGGCCTCTGCTATCCCTCCCCAGTGTTCTTCACGTTGACAGAGTATGTTCAAGTGAATCTGGGCAATGTTCAGAGTGGAACACTTGATCAACAACCTTCTCATGTTTTGGTGAGTGCTCATTCACTTACTGTTAGGCAAAGCACGATGACTTGGGAAAGAAATGAACTCCGACACATCAAAAGCATTTGCCTTCCCCTGATACTTTATCTGTTTGTGGTCTGGATTTTGAAATACTGGAGGACGTTATCGTGAATTCCAAATACAATTATGTGTTTCTAGAAAAGAGACATCATTATTTGAGAACATAAATGGCTTTGGTATAATATCCAGTGTCACGTCTCCCACTTGGTTCTCGTAACTTATCCTAATTGAACACTTGGAGGAGACTCAGGCCTGTCCGCATAGGCAAAATCAGAAATGGCATTAAAGCTACAACAGAACACTCTACTACAAGACCACTCCTACAGGATAATTGAATCAAAAGGCAGACTCAGAGGTGGGGGACAAGCACTAACCGCACGCTCCACTCCCATGAAGAAAATTACATCACCCCAAAACACAAGAGGCTTGTCTTTCACAAGGTATGGGAGGAAAAAAGGATCAGGCTTACATCCTAATCTTCTTGATTTCACTCCAAATGGAAAATGGGTCCAGGGACTTCTGAGCATGGCACCAGATTAAGTTAATGCCAATTCACCCTTCCCAGTGAAAGATTAATACATGCACACTGGGCAAAATATGACATATACACAAATATCCCTAGGCACTGATTTTTGTTTAACATTTATTCTATTTGTCTACTTACTAGCATCCTAACCAGAGTCTGTGGAATTTTTTTCTATTTATTCATGTACACTCTGCCCTCCTTGGAGGGGTACAAACAGCTGGAAAACAGGTGCCTCAGAAAATTGCCATCTGCCTGGCCCTGTGACCAGCATGCAAATGCTCCCTCCTTTAGCTGAAGGCTCCAAAACAGGAAGGAAAATCCTAGGAAAGTATGTACCTGCCCACACCCTCCTAAAGAGAAACCACCTCCTCCTTGAGGGCATAGCTAACATCAGAGCTAATGGCAAAAGTCAGTCCAGAAGGAAGTTAGCTGGGTGTAAGGACTCACGCCTATAACTCCAGCACTTGAAAGGCTGAAGCAAGAAGGTGTTCCTGAATTCAAGGCCAGCCTGGGCTACAGAGCGAGACCTCTACTCAAGGGAAAACAAACATTCAGGAGTTAAACTTGAAACTTTTCCTCTGAATTTGTGGTAGTTCCCACACTTCTCTCTCGTGAGTGCTCAGAACGAAGGGTGATACTAATGGGAAGCGGCTCATTTCCTGATGCAGCTCATTTCCTGATGCAGGCTCACTTCCTGATGCAGGCTCACTTCCTGATACAGCTCACTTCCTGATGTGGCTCACTTCCTGATGCAGGCTCATTTCCTGATGTAGCTCACTTCCTGATGCAGGCTCACTTCCTGATACAGCTCACTTCCTGATGCAGGCTCACTTCCTGATGTAGCTCACTTCCTGATGTAGCTCACTTCCTGATACGGCTCACTTCCTGATGCAGGCTCACTTCCTGATGTAGCTCACTTCCTGATGCAGCTCACTTCCTGATGCGGCTCACTTCCTGATGCAGGCTCACTTCCTGATGTGGCTCACTTCCTGATGCAGGCTCACTTCCTGATGCAGGCTCACTTCCTGATGCAGGCTCACTTCCTGATGTAGCTCACTTCCTGATGCAGGCTCACTTCCTGATGCAGGCTCACTTCCTGATGTGGCTCACTTCCTGATGCAGGCTCACTTCCTGATGTAGCTCACTTCCTGATGCAGCTCACTTCCTGATGTAGCTCACTTCCTGATGTGGCTCACTTCCTGATGCAGGCTCACTTCCTGATGCAGGCTCACTTCCTGATGTGCTCACTTCCTGATGCAGGCTCACTTCCTGATGCAGGCTCACTTCCTGATGCAGCTCACTTCCTGATGCAGGCTCACTTCCTGATAGCCACCATGGCTCACTTCCTGATGCAGGCTCACTTCCTGATGCAGCTCATTTCCTGATGCAGCTCATTTCCTGATGTAGCTCACTTCCTGATGCAGGCTCACTTCCTGATACAGCTCACTTCCTGATGCAGGCTCACTTCCTGATACAGCTCGCTTCCTGATGCAGGCTCACTTCCTGATGTAGCTCACTTCCTGATGTAGCTCACTTCCTGATGTGGCTCACTTCCTGATGCAGGCTCATTTCCTGATGTGGCTCACTTCCTGATGCAGGCTCATTTCCTGATGTGGCTCACTTCCTGATGCAGGCTCACTTCCTGATGCAGCTCACTTTCTGGTGCAGGCTCACTTCCTGGGTGGGATGTGCTCAAGCACACAAACAGAGCAGGGAAAGCAAGCCAAAAAGCATCTTCCATAAACAAAGACAAGGCTCAATGGAAGACAAAATCCTGCATAATACAATGTGCACACCTGTCTCAGAACGAGAGGGGCTTTAGAAAAGATCTCCACTACCCTCTTCATAAAGGTCTTGGAGTCTCTAAAACCTATGTGATTTGAGGATACACTGTGTTAGAGAGCTGTAGTGGGCAGCTGTTCCAGCTTTGCCATGGAAGTACCGCCCCCGTTGAGGCTTCCCGTAACTGCCACGCCTACAAGGTGAGGCCCAGAGAGGAGCCCTTAAAACCCGAGATCCGGATGTGCCAGCTCTCTTGGTTCCTGGATCCTGGATGCTGGAGGCAGATCCGAGCAGAGTTCTCCAGAGAACACTGCTGGACTGCACTACACCTTTCCTGGACCCTGTAACCTATCCCTTCACTTGTAAGTTACCCCACAAAATAAACCTCCCTTTTAACTACATGGAGTTGCCTTAATACTTCCACCAATAGAGAGCTAGACATTGAACTCAAGATACTACACACACACACACACACACACACACACACACACACACACATGCACGCACAATGACAGTGACTGCTGCAAAGAACCAAAGGAAGAGAACCTTGGGACTACGTTCAGCCCGTGTTCCAGAAGGAATCATAGCAGAGAACTGAGTGTTACCCAAAGTTCCCTGCTCAGGCCCAAGAGACATCAAAGCTTTTTCATGAGGGAAGCTGGAGAGAGAGGGAAAGGTGGGCCAGGCTGGAAGTACCAGGCCAGGAAACAGTGAATTAAATGGCAGACACCTCGGAAGCAGATGCAGAGTGAGCGTTGACTCGGACGTGTGAGGACTCCAAATGGCAATCAAGATTAGGAAATTGCATCCTAGACTCTTTCCTGCTGGTTACAGTATAAAATCCTCCCCGAACACCAAAGTGGACAGTAGCAGGCAGATCAGAAAAGGTGGCCAAGACCTGAAGACATTCAGCACATGCATGACCTTGGCCCTCTTTAATCACACAGCTCTCACACAGAGGGTCCCAAGTCAGGAGACTGAGACAGACACAAGTAGCACACCTTCAAAGAACACTCCAATTTCTGGTCAGACAACTGAAAAAAAAAAAGACTCCTGTGTTCCAGAGAGTATGGATGAACCACTGGGCTGGCTAGATTTTGTCAACTTGACACAAACCAGGTTCACCTGGGAAGAGAGGAGCTAACTGAGGAATCACCTCCATCAAACTGGTCTGTCAGCACGTCTGTGGAGAATTTTCTTGCTAAATGATTGCTATGGGAGGGTCCAGCCCACTGTGGGCAGGTGGTCCTGGGGTACACATATGGAATCAGGCTGAGCGAGCTGCAGAAAACAAGCCAGTCAGCAGAGTCCTCCAGGGTCTCTGCTTCAGTTCCTGCCTCCAGGTCCCTGCTTTGACTTCCCTCCATGATGAACTGTAACCCGTGAATCAAATTTCCTCCCCAAGTTGCTTCTGCTCATGGTGTCTATCATAGTAAGAGACTCAAACTGACACAGCGACCACTTTCTTATATCTGTACACCAACCTCGGGCCAGTCCAACCTGCTAAGCTACGGAGTCTCCATTCCCATCATCCAAGGCCTCAAGTCTCTGGCCATAAGACATGCTATCCTTGTGTTCCAGGATGAAGGGAGAGAAGCCCTGCATTTTTCTCTCTTGCCTCCTGCACTATGAGCTCCACAACAGCCCAGAAGTGCTTAACTGCCCAGGAGCATATGGGGTACTTACCTCTACAGGATGCGGAAGAGCCTGGAGAACAGCTACCTGAGAAAGGACCACCTATGTCTGTGTTAGAATCGACATGTGTCTCAGCTACACATGTGTGAGGCAGATCATAAGGCTCGGAGAGTCTCTAAGTGACTCAGGGAGGACCCACGCTGAATTCACTGTGTCGCCAATGCAGGCCAGAACTCCAGCTCTAAACCTACTGAAGTTGATTCTGTTTTCTTTCTCATTTTTCTTGGTTGTTGTTGGTTGGTTGGTTTGCTTTTGTTCTGGGGAGTCGCCATACAAAGCAATGGGTTTCATTGTGACATCATCACGCACGCATGCTGGTGCACTTGGTTCTCAATTGCCCACCTCTCCAACTGGGTGTCCCTGCCCCATTCTAGCTGGTTCCTTCCCATCCCACATGCCCCCCCCCCTTCTGCTCTCTTTTCTTTTGAAAAGCAGTTTTGCATTTGTTTTATTGTAAGGAAGCCACAGTCTCAGCCCCCATGCAAAGGTCAAAGGACAACTTAGGAACTTAGTCCCTTCAGGTCTCCCCTTCCACCAGGTAGGTCGCAGCAATGGATCTTAGGTCATCGGACTCTCGGGCAGGCACCTTCCCTGGCTGAGCGATCTCACCAGCCTCCTTCCATTTTCTCATGACATCTGTTCCAGCACCTTCTTTCCTCCCGTCCCCTCTCATGATCCTGTTCCTAGACGCACAACTTCTACACACACATACATAAACATGCACATGTATGTAAACACACATCATTTTAATCTCTACACTGCGCATAAGAGAAAACACACGGTGACCATCTGACTATGACTTACATCACTCAACAATTTCCAGTTGCAGCCATTTTCCTGCAAATGTCTTTTTTTCTCTGTGTGTGTGTGTGTGTGTGTGTGTGTGTGTGTGTGTGTTAATTTGTTTTGTTTTGTTTTTTGAGGCCATATCTCACTCTGTAGCTAAGGCTGACCTCATACTTGCAGTGATTTCCTGCTTCCCCTTCCCACGTGCTGGGATTACAGGCATGTGTCACAGTGCCCAGCTTCCTATAAATGTGATGGTTTCAGTTTTCTTTATAGCTGTATAAAAACTCTGTTGTGTTTATGTAAAAATTTTCTTTATCTGTTCATCTGTTGATGGACATTTAGGATTGTTCCATTTCCTGGCTATTGTGAGTAATGCAGCGTTGAACATGGCTGAGCAGGTATGGTGTGTTGACTTAGAGATGCTTGGGCATATACCCAAGTGCTACCACTGGGTCACATGGTTGGTTGGTAATTCTATTTTCAGGTTTTTGAGGAGGCTCCATCATTATTTCCACAGTGGCTGCTTTACACACCACCAGCAGTAAACAACAGACATGACAAGTATCATGTTGACATGGAAGATAAAGAGAACACACACCAAAGGAGCGCCACAGAAAATGATAAGAACATGTGAAACACTAACACGTTACAAAATCTCTACATACATGGACGAGCAGTGAGGTACATGCCTGTAACCCAGGCATGTATGGAGGCTGAGGCAGGAAGATCGTGAGTTCCAGATCAGCCTGGCCTATGTAGTAAGGCCCTGCTTCAAAAATCAGAGACCAGGGGCCATCAAGATGGCTCAGCAGGTACATGTGCTTGCCACCAAGCCTGCTGCTCAGTCTGCTCCTTGTTCCCCACGGTGGAAGGAGAGACCTGACTAGAGCAAGTTGTCCTCTCACATGAGTACCTAGGCATGTGTGCATATGCACACACACTACATAAGTGCAATTTTATAACATACATACATGCCTCTGTGCAAGCAAGCCAGAGCTATACAGAGAAACCCTATCTTGAAAACAATAAAAAAAAATTAAATTTTAAATGCCAATTAAAGACCCAGCCATATACTGATATTAAAATTTTTAAATAAGTTACAAACATTTAAACATAATAGTCACGTGATAATTAAAGGCAGAATTATAGAAAATATATGCTATGCAAATGTGAATTTGATTTTACATGTTTTTTTAATCCTGCGTATTACGATTTCCTCAAGGCAGTCAGTATGTTGCTCAGCTCCTCCCACTTCCTCTTGACCCCATGACCTTCCAGGGTTCCCACAGGAACTTGGTGTGTTTGAGGAGACACCAGCAAGGCTGTGTCTAGGCTTGCTGGCAAGCTGCTTCCCCTGCTGGCAGGTGTTGACCAGGAAGCCCTGGTGAGCTCAGGGTTCCTCCAGTTCCTCCTCAGGTTCCTCCTCACACACCCAGCCACCACCTCATCTTTTACACTTGGTTTCCTCCATCCTGACTGCTGCTTTGTTTTAGAGGTGCATCAGGAGGTGCAGATGTTAGGATAGCTCTCCCTGAGTACTTATCGTCTACCAGAGAGCAAAAGCAACATGTCAGCACTGGCTCACATCTGGAATCTCAGCACTGTGGGGGTGGAGGCACTGGCTCACATCTGGAATCTCAGCACTGTGGAGGTGGGGGCACTGGCTCACATCTGGAATCTCAGCACTGTGGAGGCGGAGGCACTGCTCACATCTGGAATCTCAGCACTGTGTAGGCGGAGGCACTGGCTCACATCTGGAATCTCAGCACTGTGGAGGCGGAGGCACTGGCTCACATCTGGAATCTCAGCACTGTGGAGGTGGAGGCACTGGCTCACATCTGGAATCTCAGCACTGTGGAGGCGGAGGCACTGGCTCACATCTGGAATCTCAGCACTGTGGGGTGGGAGCACTGGCTCACATCTGGAAACTCAGCACTGTGGAGGTGGGGGCACTGGCTCACATCTGGAATCTCAGCTCTGTGGGGGTGGGAGCACAGCCTCACATCTGGAATCTCAGCACTGTGTAGGCGGAGGCACTGGCTCACATCTGGAATCTCAGCACTGTGGGGGTGGAGGCACTGACTCACATCTGGAATCTCAGCACTGTGGAGGTGGGGCACTGGCTCACATCTGGAATCTCAGCACTGTGGAGGTGGGGGCACTGGCTCACATCTGGAATCTCAGCACTGTGGGGGTGGGAGCACTGGCTCACATCTGGAAACTCAGCACTGTGGGGGTGGGAGCACAGCCTCACATCTGGAATCTCAGCGTTATGGAGGTGGAAGCAGGAAGGTCCAGACTTCAAGGGCAGGGCAGAAAAGACGTCTCAGGGTTAAGAGCTTTTACTGCTCTTACCGAGGACCTGAGTTCAGTTCCCAGCACCCACATGAGGAAGCTCATCTGAGTGGCTCCCAATCATCTGTAACTCCAGCTCCAGGGGTTCCAATGTTCTCTTTTGGCCTCCAAGGGCACCTGCACTCATGTGTGCACACACACATACACACCGATAACACACACATACACATAATTTAAAATAAATATTTTTTAAATAAAGAAATTGATGATAAATGGAATCAAACAGACATAATTGTACATTCTCAGAGCACAAAGCAAATCTCAAAAAATACAAGAAAATAGAAATAATTCTTTGTATCCTTGTATTCTATCTGGCCATAATGGACTAAAGCCTGAATCAATAGCAATAGAAAGGACAGGAAATACACAAACTCGTGGAGATGAAACAGCACACTAGTGAGTGATAAGGGAAGGCGTGTCAACATAGTCAAGAAGGGAACAAGGCGGACTCCTCTGGCTCCCACAGCAGCCATGTACTGGGCACGTGCACAGAAAGACACACACACACACACACACACACACACACACACACACACACAAATAGAACTAAGGAATTTTTAAAGAGTTCCAAGTCATCTTCTGCTACACAGCAAGTTCAAGATCAACCTGAGTTATAAGAGACTCCATCCCAATACCCCCTAACCTCATCAAAAAGATAACAGTACAGCAAATACATAAATAAATATTTCTTGACAAGTATGTAAATTCATCCCAGACTGTGAAGAGCTGGAAACCCTTTTCCAAAGGAAGGGCTCCACAAAAATCCACGGTTCTTGGCTTAGCTGTTATGTGTTTGATTCTTCCCATTGCTGACAACATTTCCTGATTTACGGACATGAGTTCTAGGCCTACGGAAGATGGGTAAATTGTCTGCATGTCCTATAGATATGTCTGGTAAGTGGTAATTCAGGGCTCTTGATTCAAAGTTCCTTAGCACACACTGTCCTCATCATCGCCATCATCGCCCTTACTCCCCCTGAATCAGCCCTGGAGTAGAAGGTAGCACTCCCCCATGTGGACATAATGATGGCCCCAAAGACGAGGCAGGAGTGTTGCTAAGAGTCTGAGATTAGCCTGGGCTCCACAGGACACTTTATCTCAGAAATCATGATCCCCAAAGCCTGTGGTCACGTAACTTTATTAAGTGATGGATAATGAGATGGAGAGGTTTTCCTGGATCATCCTAAGAGCCCATGTAGTCACACAGTCCTCATGGAGGAGGAAAACAGGAGGGCTGGAAGTAAACTCCACGCAGGACAGCACTAGCCTACCATATGCATGGCCCTGGTTCCATCCTCCTCGCCTAGAGGGGCAGAGAGAAAGGCGCTAGATTCAAGGACAGGAGCAGAAGTCAGAGAGAAGGAGCGATCTGAGGGTGACTGCTATTTCCCAGGCTGTGAGGTTAAAGGAACAGCTAGCCAAGAAATAGAGCAACCCTGCTCACATCTTAATTTCGGCATTTTCACCTCCAAAACTTAGAGAATACACGTGTGTTGTTTCAAGCCTCTAAGTTGGTGTTTATTTGTTACAGCAACCACAGGACCTACTACAGCAAATCTTTGGCACATCTGTCATGCTAACATCCACCCATTTGTGTGCATGGACACAGGCCTGCACGCAGGCACACACTCATGATCGCAGGTACACATGCATGCACACAGGCACACACGCACGCACGCACGCACGCACGCACGCACGCACGCACACCATCACAGAGAGCACATCCCCTCAGTTTCCCAGGCCCAAATTCTATTTAGCCTCCACCTGGACATTAGTCCCTACATTCTTGCCGAAGTGTCGTCCTGTCTCCTCCCAGAGCTGCTCATCACCTGGTCCAGCCCTCAGCTACTGAGGCTCTGGTTTACTAACACTGGGTCTCCAGGAGCTCCAC
Organism: Peromyscus leucopus; assembly: GCF_004664715.2. NCBI lineage: Eukaryota > Metazoa > Chordata > Mammalia > Rodentia > Cricetidae > Peromyscus > Peromyscus leucopus. Next base: position 15,333,449 of record NC_051071.1, on the reverse strand, counting down.
TTGCATTTGTTTGTTTGTTTGTTTGGCTGGCTGGCTGGCTGTCTTGTTTGTTTAGGAGGATGTTGTTCTGAGATAAGGTGTCGCTGTGTAGCCCAGGCTAATCTTAGCATCACTCCTACGGCAGTCTCCCAGTGCCGGGAGATCCATGTGATCACCACACTCAGGTGAAGCTGCGCCTTCCATTCAATTATTAGAGCAAACACCAGGAATTCCCTAAACTAAGCCTAGGAGAGGAACCCTACAGAAGAGTCTAAAGGACGTTAGTTCAAGCCCTGGAAGGAACACAACCCCCCACGGAGTGACTGTGGAGGTAAACGTAGACTTCACACTGGAGGTGATGGCTCCCTCCTCAGCTACCTGGCAAGTTCCTCTCAAGAAATGGCCCCACATGTGGCTCATAGGCATCTGAGGCCCTCTTTTCAGAAGCTAAAGAGCCTATGGAAACAGTGTCAAAGGTGACAACCAGAAGGTTCTAATCAGTATCCTGATCAGCAGAATCATAGAAACTCTTTTTTTTTCCGGGGGGGGGGGGGGGGTCAGATAAATTCAATAAGATCAGAAATCTGTACTGCAAATGGGACTGAAAATTGCAGTACACAAGCTGCTGTCCTTTATATACAAAGACTGTTTTTAAACAATAGCCCAGACAGGCCTTAAACTCACAATCCTCCTGCCTCTGCCTCTGCTTTCCACAGTGATTACACGGGGATTACAGCTGTGTGCCAGGCTCAAAGATCCTTCTAGACACTGGGCAGTGGTAGTACAGACTTCAATCCCAGCACTCAGGATGCAGAGGCAGGAGGATCTCTGTGAGTTCAAGGCCATCCTGGTCTACAGAGCGAGTACTAGGACAGCCAAGGCTACACAAGAAAACCCTGCCTCAAAAAAAAACAAAAAAAAAAAAATAGAGAAAAAAAGATCTTTTTAGTAAGATAAAAACACATCACCAGAAAAGCAAATGAGACAAAAGACATAGAATGAATGACAGATATTCGAACACACAGTATCCAACTTTGTTAAGCAAGAATTACAAATCAAAACAGTAAGTTTTCCCACCACATAGACTGTGTGTGTTCGTATGTGCGCACGTGGATGTATGTGCCACTACACATGTGCGCTTGCATGTGGAAGTCGGAGGTGATCCTCATGTGTCATTCCTCAGGTGCTATCCACCTTGTTTTTATCTTAGTTTTTGCTTTGCATTTGAAACAGCTTTAATTTTTAAAGAATCTTTCAATTTAATCAGGATATAAAGTTTTTACTTCAAAATAACTTAAAACTACGATTTTGGAGGTACACATTTCTCCTTTCTTGACTCTTAGTAAGTCATTCATTCCACAGTAAAGCTGGCGGTGGCCATAGACAGAGCAGATGACACATGCCCTTGTCATGAAGACGGCGTCCTGGAGGGCATTATTTTTTTAAAAAGTGAAGTAGCTCTAGAATGGAAATAAAGCGTATCATAAGAAAATTGGATCATTCTTCCTCAAAATACCTTTGAGGATAAAGACCCTGCACTGACTGCTGACACTACTTGGAAAAGTGACCAAGTTCTGTGATGTTTCTTCCCAAATGAGCAATGATGATTCTGCTTCATCTCCACCATGCTAAACAGTAATGTGTCCCTTCTGAAAGCTAAATTCCCTTAAACTCAATAGTACATTGCTGTGGGATGTTCTGTATGTCAAACGTGTTGCTCTGATTGGTTAATAAATAAAACACTGATTGGCCAGTAGGCAGGCAGGAAGTATAGGCGGGACAAGCAGAGAGGAGAATTCTGGGAAGTGGAAGGCTGAGACAGAGAGACACTGCCAGCCACAGGAGATGTCAGGAGATGTAAGGTACCAGTAAGCCACGAGCCACGTGGCAAGGTATAGGTTAATAGAAATGGGTTAATTTAAGATAGAAAAATTAGATAGCAAGAAGCCTGCCACGGCCATACAGTTTGTAAGCAAAATAAGTCACTGTGTTTACTCGGTTGGGTCTGAGCAGCTGCGGGACTGGTGGGTGAGAGAGATTTGTCCTGACCGTGGGCCAGGCAGGACCAGAAAAACTCCAGCTACAGTATATAAATGTGACAAACAGAATCTACAGCACTTTTTGCTTTGTTTTGGGGACAGGGTCTCTCACTAGCCTGGAGTTTACCAAGAACACTAGACTGACTGGTCTTTGAGTCCCAGGGATGTCTCCTCCCCAGAGCAAGGACTCCAAGTCCTGGCTTTTTACATGGGTCCTGGGGATTGAATTCAGGTCCTCATGCTCACACAGCACGCACACTCCACTTACTCAGCTACCTCCCCAGCCAGCATCGATAAAATGAGCAGAGGATTTTTTTTCCCGTGTACTATTGGTAAAAATATAATTTAACACATTTCTGCACAGCAATCTGGAAAAGATGATTAAAACCCTTACATGTACCATCTCTTTTGAGCCAATAATCACTTGTAACATTATCTCACCTCCATGACCGTTCCAAGGAGGATTTTGAGTGGTGACATGGACAGCACTTGTAATGGTGGGAGAAATGCATAATACTTTAGTATTTAAAGCTAAGAGGGACTTAATAAATTGTGATAAATCAAATAACAGACTACCACATAGCCACTTAGAGAATGGTGGTGTATATATGCAGAAATACAGAAAAATACCCATGGCATGCTGTTAGACAGAAAAGCTGGATGTGTGGTATAAATTCATTTTTGTAAAACAGATCAGATGAACAGATGACAGAGAGGGCTGTGAAATGCTATATTCTGTTAAGAGAGACTATACCGAGCTGGAGAGATGGCTCAGCAGTTAAGAGCCCTGGCTGCTCTTCCAGAGGATCAGGGTTCAGTTCCCAGCACCCATGTGGCAATCAACAACTATCTCTAACTCCAGTTCCAAGGGATCTGGTGCCGATGAAGGCAGTGCACAGACATACGGGCAAATGTAAATACATATAAAAGTAAATCAGTCTTATTTTTAAAGTTTTTAAAGAGAGGGTATGTGTTCACCTGTGCTTTCCTTGGAGAGAGATGTCCCCTGGCCGGCCTCCACACTTTCAGTCCGTTTTTCTCCGGGGAGGAGGGTGACGGGCCTGCCTGGTAAATGTGAGAATAGACAAGGAACCCTGGCTGGCTCCTCCCTCCATCCCTTCAAGCCATGAGCTGCAGCAAGGAAAGTCTCCACCATCCCTCCAGGTCAGGAGTCACCCAACCTGGTGCCAGCTACAGCTGGTTGCCCGCATGGGTCTGATTCGAGGCTTCCGTCTGCAGTCCCTGTGACTCTAACACTGAGTTACAGCTCCAACTCTTCCATTTCGGTACTGACGGTGTCCTGACCACGATCGGTATCCTTGGCTGTGTGCCTCCATTTGTCTGGGAACCCAGAAGGTCCTGGGAAAAAGGATAGAATTTGCTGGGTTTCCTCGGGGGCCCTAACTCAGGCAGGGCTGTTGGCGAAACGTGATAAAAAGTTACTTAGTTACCTACTACGAGGAATTCATTAAAAACTGTCGGGAGAGAACTGTTTCTGGATTCAGACAACGGGGGAGTCAGAAAGCATGGTGCTCGGCAATGAAGTTCCAGGAGGGACTCTGGGTAGCTGTGCCACCCCCTCAGCCCATTCGTCCCGTTCCTGCGCCGGCTGTCTACCGAGCACCCCCTGCTGTCCTACCTCCCCAGCAGAACTCGGTTTCCATGGATCCATCAGCCCTCTGCTCTTTCTTCTGAGAAGGTGTATCCTACCAGAGTGGAACTTGGCTCGAGCCCATTCTGTTCCCCTGATCTCAGCCACTGGTTCACGAAGGAACCAGGTTCACGAAGGATCAGGGCTGGGCCGATCAAGTGGTGGCTTGGAATGGGGGTGCAGAGCGGGAATTTCTATTTCCGTCCCCTGAGACACCAGCCAGGAAACATGACTCTGAAGGTTGTTAGTTTTATAACTAAGCAGCTGATACCGTGCAAGGCTCAACACGAAACCAAGAGCATCACTCCCAAAGCAGCCTGAGCAAGAACGGAAGCCAGGCACGTAGAGACGGTAAAACCTGCACAAACTATAAATAGGGAAGATTCAGAGAGAGCTGGGGCTCAGCTCCTGGATTTGCAGGGCTGGGTCGTCTGGGTAAACGACCACTCTGAAGCTAACTTCCTCTCCGGTAGGGTGTATAATAGCAGTTCCCCCTGGAGTTACCAGGCACCAGATCTGGATGCTCTGAGGCATCCAGCTCACAGTACATGCAGGGCATGTGCTTTCCGAATGCCAGACTCTGCCTCACACTTCTTACACGGCCTTTGAAGGGACTCTGGCCAACTATATATAGCATGGTGAGCATGGCTCCGGCAGGCCTTGCCCTTCTCCCCAATTCCCGCTGCCTTGCTAACCCATCAGATGACATCCCTAAGCCAGCCACCAAGGTCTATGCCCTTCTTTGGCCACTTCCTCCTCCTGAGGCTGACAGCCAAGGTCCAGCTACCGAAGTGTTGAAGTCATGTATTTCACACAGAGGACCAACCCCAGCAGCAGTCATCTCCAGGATGGCCTCCTCCCTGCCTCAGGCCCACCCTTCACTTTTGCATCCTCTTGAGCACCGATCCCACGGCGGGGCTCAGAATGGCTCTGGGCAGCGTGGTCAGGATGGGTTCTAGCTTTCTTACAGCTTTGCGCCTTTCCTAGAACTCACTCTGTAGCCCAGGCTGGCCTTGAACTCACAGAGATCTGCCTGGCTCTGCCTCCCAAGTGCTGGGACTAAAGGCGTGTGCCACCACCGCCCAGCTTATTTCTGCTTTCTAACACATCCAAATCTTCTGAGTTTTAAGTCTTTTGTCTTCTCCAAGCCTGAAAACACCTTTTAAGGATAACTAACTTTGTTTAGTTGCAAAAGTAGTTCAAAATGAGTAAAGAGAAAGTGTGGGGTGGAGCTGGCCCTGAAGGTGTAGGTGTGGCAGAACCCACCCTGAGGACTTGAACCGGAGAACTGACCCTGCCCCTCCACCCCATACTGGTCGATGCAAGGGGGTATATTAGACAGGACAATGCTGGAAAGCCTACCCTGGTGGGGAAGACAGGGAGAGCTGGCCAACCCTGCAACTACCCAGGCTCAGAACCAAGGTTATGTGTTGGTGCACCCCAACCTCTACCCCATCTGTGATCTGCTGGAGTGTGTGTATGTGTGTGTGTGTGTGTGTGTGTGTGTGTGTGTGTGTGTGTGTGTGTTTGTCAGTCCTGTGGACCCAGGGTTGCAGGATCTCCACGATACTGGGCAACAACAGGATGTCCAGGACAAGTCCCAGTGAGGGCCCAGCGATGATGGTGTAGCAGAGACCAGGGGCCTCGAACCTGACCAATGATCTTTGCAATGAACGCCTGCATGTTATGGATAGAGGGGTTCACTGCGTGGCTCACTGTGTCACACTGCAGCTTCCGTGAAGAGATTTTCCCTTTCTTCCTTCCCCGCCACCCCTCCCAGCTCCTTTTCTCTCAGATTTTATTGGGGCAGGGGGAGATGGGTGGGATCGGGAGGTATGATGCGAAAGACACAGAGAATAAATAAAAACAGAAGTAAATAGAGAGGAAGCGTGGGGATGTGCATCACTGCTGGGGGAAACAGTTTTGTAAAACATCCCATGCCAACAGGAAAGGCAGAGAGGGCTGGGCTGGGCATTAGTTTTCATCCTGTTGTTCCTAGATGTACACAGCCAGCTCGGAGGACTTTCCCAGAACAGGGGAGTCCTGGTGGTTCCCCACCCCCATCACCACCCCCACCCACGGGCACCCTGGGAAGACAGCAAGGCCCCTTCTGTTCAGCAGAAGTGCTAACTAGTTGGCAAGCCCAGGTAAGAGGGGCGAAGAGGAGGCAGGAAGATGACAAGCTAGGTGTGAGGCCACCCTCTGTGCTGAGAGCCTTTGCGGGGGGGGGGGGGGGGGGGGGCCTGTGTCCGCTCTGCTGTGGCCGAGGGAAACCTCACTGAACTGCATCCTTCACCCTGGCTGCTCTAATATCTGCCCACTGCTGAGGACCAGCGCGGCAGTGAACGAGCTGGCACCTTTGCTTCCAGCTGTGGCCTGGCAGCTGGGTGGCGGAGAGAGGGCCACACCACAGCCGGCATAGGACAGGAGGTTAGGTAGCGTGGAGATGCCATGGGGTAGCCCAGAGTTTGATGGGCAGGTGAGATCTCACAAATCAGAGCCGGATGATGAAGCAGTTCCGCCTCCGCCCCGCCCCGCCGCCGCCCCCGCCCCCGCCTCCCAGCACAGCCTTGTCTCTCAAGACCTAACAGGCACGTATGTAATCCTGTTCTGAACTCTCATGACCTTTCATTATTATTATGGCTATTAGAGCTCAGGGCAGGGGATGTATCAGTACAGAGTGCTTACCCGGTGTGCCATTCCCAGCTCTACACAATAAATAATCTCTATAATTACAGTATAAAAACACACAGCGCAGAGGACTTCCCCTTAACTCCTTTTAAATGCTCAGCCCAGCAACATAACTAATGCCTGCGACCTCCAGAACCCTTCCCACCTACCCCTTCACTCTACTCCCATTTCCCTTCTCCCCTCAGCCCTGGCAGCCCCCCCCCCCCCTCCTTTCTAAGAGTGCCGCGGCTTCAGGAATCTCGTGTAAGTTGGATCATGCAGGGTTTGCCTTCCTGTGACGAGCTTGTCAGCCCAGTGTCCCCAGGTCCACGTTGTAGCCCACGGCTGGACTTCCTTCCCCAAAGCCGAGTGATGCTCCAGCCCGCAACCTTGCTGCATCACTTTCCTGACCGCAGAAGCACAGCTCTGCTGGTCCCACGCCTTCCCACCAGGAAGGGCCGATGCCAGAGCTCTTGAGCCACACCTCAAGTGTGTACTGAAGTTGGCCGTGTCCCACTGTGCCCATGCATGAGAGAAGGCAGAGTCCTTCACACAAGCCCAGCACACGCCGAGCACACTCTGGTGAGCCCCTAACACCCAAGCAAATGCAGAGTGGGCAGAGCATTTGAGTGGAAACACGAGCCTTTAACCCCAACACTTGGGAGACAGAGCCAGGCAGATCTCTCTGAGCTTAGCCTGGTCTACAGAGAGAGTTCCAGGCCAGCCAGGGCTATACAGCGAGACCCTGTCAAAAGAAAAAACAAAACCACTTGAGTAGAAGCCCTGGGCCCCTGGGCACTGAGAGAAAGTGTGGGTGAAAAACTCACAGGTGCATAGGGCAGCCCGCTGTGTCTTAACAGGGGGGACCCAGCTCCACCCCGAGTCTAACCAGAGCTCAGGACCCCAACTTCTGCAAGAGCGGCCCTTGGGAGCCACACCTGCTGGTGCTCACCGGCCATCCCAGTGTCTGTGGAAACCAAGGCAGGAAAATCACAAGTTCAAGCCCAGCCCCGACATCTCAAAAATGCAAAGAAAAAGGTGCTGGACACAGCTCTGTGGCGGAGTGCCCGCGTTAGGCGAGGCCTGACAACCAGCCCCGCGCACCAGTGTGCACGAGAGCCCCAGAGCTGTCAGAACCCCGCTTTGCTCCTGCCCTCCATCCCTTTAAAGTTTACCTGCAAAGATCCCGGCCCTTCCCCCCAGGACGCCGCCGCCGCCAGCTTCTACCCACACCTCGAGCAGCAGCAGCCCAAGATCAAACTGAACTCGGCACCCTGCATCATAGGAGACAGCGAGTAGCCTTACACCGGCAGAGGTCTCCTCCAGAGGGGAGCATCAGGACCTCTGGCAAGCCCTGGCCGGCTAGACCTTTAACTTCCTCCACATTGAATATTGGTTAGAACAAGTCTGGGATCCAGCCCACACTCAGAGAGAACATAACCGTCTCTTTAGAGGGAAACTTGTGACTGTCTTCAACCAAGATAACACCGCCTCTTCAACACACACACACACACACACACACACACACACACACACACAATCTGGGCCTCTGGACATGTTCACATATCTGTAGCCAAGAAACTTGGATTGGAGGGCAGGAGCTGGAGAGATGGTTCAGTATTAAGAGCATGTACTGACCTTCAAAGGACCAAGTCTAAATCAGGTCTCTCACTAACAAGTGCAACCCCAGTTCCAGGGGATCCGACACCCTCTGCTGGCCTCCCAAAGCGCATGTACTCACATGCACAGAACTGCACCCATTCATATATTTTCTAAAATATGTTTTTTAAATCTTGGCAGTGGAGAGCCTGCTCGGCAGTTAAGGACACTCGCTGCTCTTGAAGAGGACCCAGGTTCAGTTCCCAGCACTTACATGTGGCTCACAGCCATCCTTACCTATAGTTCTAGGAGATCTGAGGCTCTCTTCTGGCTCGGGGGGCATCGGATATGCACATGATACACATATATAAGTTCAGGACAAAACACCCATACACAGAGCCTGCCTAGGCTCTAGGATGCAAACGCCCACTCTACCTGGAGGGGCGCCCCTCCCTCACTTTTATTTTGGTTTTAGCTTTATTAAGTGAACAAGTAATTGAGGCTTATTTTAGCAAACGAAATGTTTTGTAGCAGGTAAGAAAGCAAAACCAGGAAGTTCCCTACAGAGCAGAGGAAGGAGAGACAAGTGGCCAGTGTCTTGTTTCTCTTTTTAATCTTTGATGCAAAATCCAACCATGTAACCTAGACGAGTCTCCACCACCTGACCGTTGGGACCTTGCAGGGGTACATGTCACACCAGGCTTGGGGTCTCCAGCTTGGCCTGGAAGGCAAGTCCCACCCACACCCACAAAGGGGAAGTCGGACCTCCACACTGGAGCAAGGCTCTCCAAGAAATCTGTCCCAAGCTAGTTCTCTTTAGGGAGTGGGCCTTGCAGGAGGAAGTGCATTCCTGGGGTGGGCTTTGGGATAACACAACCGGACCCTACTTCCAGCTCACTCACTCTCTCTGCACTTGGTATGAAGATGTGAGCTCTTGGCTTCCTGCTCTGGCCAACATGCCTGCCGCTTGGTGCTGTGTCCCCCGCCATGACGGACTCTTACCCTTGTGGAACGGTAATCCCCAAATAAGCTCTCCCTTCTATACATTGCTCCAGGTCATGGTGTTCTATCTTAGCAACAGAAAATGACTGACACACAGGGCCGTGGCGCCACAGTCCTGTGGGTGAGACAGGTGCGTGGATTTAAAGGAACTAGTGGTGTTAGCTGCTGAGCATGCAGCTTGTGCAGGAAAATGAGTTATTGAGCGTGTTGTGCCGTTCACGTTAGCTTGGTGTGGTTGTTTTATTTCCTGACAGTGTCTAGCTAGGTAGCCCGGACTGGCCTGGAACGCATGAGTCTCTGGCTTCGGGTTTACAGACCATGCCATCCTGCTCAGCTTGCCACTGAATATTTTATAAGAAATAACCTCAAAACTAGAAAAAATTCAAGTGGATGCTTGGTTGGTTTTGAAAGACTGTGCTAGACCACCCTTCCATGTGACAGGAATGGGGAAAATCTTGGAGGAACGCTGACTGCTTAACCCCACTCTTGGTAAATGTGCTCTGTTAACCCCAGAAAAACCCTCTCTTAGGACCAGAGATAGCAAAGCCCACACAAAACAAATTAGCATGTCACATGATGGACCACGTCACCTTCAGCTGGGCCTGTTAGAGTCTGAACTCTACCACACAACTGCTGTATCCATCGGGTGAAAGTCTTATTTATAATTAAGCAGTATGGGCCCGGCGGTGGTGGTGCACGCCTTTCATCCCAGCACTCAGGAGGCAGAGCCAGGCGGATCTCTGTGAGTTCGAGGCCAGCCTGGTCTACAAAGCGAGTTCCAGGAAAGGCATAAAGCTACACAGAGAAACCCTGTCTCGAAAAACCTAATAATAATAATAATAATAATAATAATAATAATAATAATTAAGCAGTATGGGAGAAAACAGTACCTACCATTCACTCATTCAGTTCACAGAAGCGAATGTGAGCACACACTTCCCAGCCCTGTGCCAGGCTCCTGGGAAATGCTGGTGCACCAAACACACACACACACACACACACACACACACACACTCCCACCCCCACCGACCTCCGATATATTTTTTAAATTACAAGCAGAAGCTGGGAATGGTGTCCGGTGTCAGGAATCCCAACACTAGGAAGTCAGAGCTTGCCTCGCCAGAACAAGCAAATAAATATCTCAAACAAAACAGCAACCCCGCTGTGCCATCTCTCCGTCCAGTGACCAGTGTAGTCACACTTCTCCAAACCGGACTCAGCTGTGGAGACTGCGAGCTCTGAGTCTCACAGCCCGGGCTGAGCTTCAGAATAATGCAGAAAGGGTTGTTTGTTGTGTGTTTGTTTATGACAGTGCCGGACTCCCATGCCCAGGAGTCTGACATTTGTCCAGGTGAAGCCTGAGCATCAAAAAATAAAAAAATAAATAAAAAAAGGACTGGGTGGTGGCGCACGCCTTTAATCCCAGCACTTGGGAAGGCAGAGACAGGTGGATCCCTGTGAGTCTGAGGCCAGCATGGTTTACAAAGTGAATTCCTGGACAGCCAGGGCTGTAACACAGAGAAGCTGTGTCTTGAAAAGCCACCAAAAAAAAAAAAAAGTTGTACTGTCCTCAAACACTAATTTGGTGCCTTGGGGAGAACCACAGACATTGTATACAAAAGAATGACCACTAGGTGCCGCTGTCCCCAAAGTTTTGAAAAGAAACGCGGCTCAGAGGCAGCTGATTCTAACTTGTGGGGAGGGAGCCGCGTCTACTTCCCGTCTCGGTGCGGGTCTCGGTGCAGGATGGTCTGCCCGGAACCTGCCGGCGCTGGTCGGTGCTGCCACGGTCTCTCTAGGTTCGTGTGCATCGGTTCTGCGGTGTCCCGTTTTCCCCGTGGGGCGTCACTGCGTGTGTTAACCACACTTCAAGGCGGGCCTCATGCCAACACAAAACTCACTCGGGTGTTTCTGTAAACTTTTTTCCTGTCTTGTTGGTCTTTTGCTTGTTTATTTTGATCTCTGCTTTTGTGGTTTTGAGGGTGTTTGGGTGGGTTTTGTGGGTGTCTTGTTTTATTTTTGGTTTGGTTTTTTGTTTGTATGCTCTAAAGAGAGATAAAATTGTGTGGTAAGGGAGGCAGGGAGGACCTGGGAGGCACAGGGAAGGGAAAACAAAAAACGCTGTATAAAAATTTTTGTCAACAAAAAATTTTTTCTCCGGGTGGTGGTGGCGCACGCCTTAATCCCAGCACTCGGGAGGCAGAGCCAAGTGGATCTCTGTGAGTTCAAGGCCAGCCTGGTCTACAGAGTGAGTTCCAGGAAAGGCGCAAAGCTACACAGAGAAACTCTGCCTCGAAAAAAAAAAAAAAATCTTAATTCTACCGTCTTTTTTTTTTTTTTTTTTTTTTTTTTTTTTTTTGTTTTTGAAGGGTTTTCTGTTGTTTCTTTCTGAGCTCACTGTACCAGTGCTCAATACAGAGATCGCTGGCTCTGCTCGAGTGCTGGATTAAAGGGTGCGCACCACGCCGAAAAGTCTTTTTAAAAAAGGCATTGTACCAGCCAGAGGGCTGAGCAGGTAACATGCTTGAAACCTGAGTTCAATTCTCAGAACCACATAAAGGTCGGAAAGAAGTGACTCAGAGTCCCCCTCTGACTCCACACATTCACCATGGTGTGTGACATGCCCAAGCACATGCATGCTCGCTCGAGCACACAAACATGCACACACACACAGGTGCAAACTCACACATGCACACACACATACACACGCACATGCACACAGGAGTGCTCGCATACATGTGCAAAATCACACGCTCACAAGCACATATGCACACACACACACACTTGAGTGCACTCATGTGCATGCATATGTACACACACACACACACACACACACACACACACACACACACACACGTGCATGCACACACAATAATAGGGCCAGTTAGAAGGGAGAAGTCTCCCCTGGTAAAGGAATTTGCTGTCAAACCAGGACCTGAAGTCAATCCTAGGCAGCACGTGTGTCGGAAGCACCACTCCCCCCCCCCCCCCCGCCCCCACCCCCCACTCACCCCACCCCCGCTGTCCTCTGAGCTCCACATGTGTCTTACAGCACACAGGTGCACACACATGCACATGCATACACACACACATAAATAAGCCTAATTTTGAAATTTAATAAGTAAATGCGTGTTTTAAAAGCACCCCTCAAATTCTCTTCGTCGTAAACGAAGCAGGTGACACGAATCCCAAGCACTCATTTTCTGGAGTTGCCATGACAACATAAGGTAAAACAGGACCCATGTGCTTCGCTGCTTACGTGACAAACGCTTATTTTCTCCTAATTCTGGAGCTTGAAGCTCAGAAGATGGAGGTGTGCGGGGTGAGCCGAGGATGTTCTCGGCCCGCGGACGGCCTCATCCTCACGGGGCTGCCGAGTGATCATCCTGATGGGCCGCACCGGGTCAGGCCGGCCTTCCACCCACCTCTCCACCGGGACCACCTTCGTGGGGTCCTGACTCCAACCGTGGCTCTAAGCTGAGGCCCTGCGCTCAGCACAGCCTTCCCTGCAGAGTTCACAGAGACGTCCAGGTGGAGCCTCGGAAGGACACTTGGAGGCAGCTGCCTTTCAGGCTGTGGCTCAGCGGGATAATCGCGGCCCACACCCCTTCCCCAGGTCATGCCTGACGCTCAGCTTTAATTCCACGGTTTTTAAGTAGCTCATACAGGCGTCCATTTGGCTGTTTGGCCCCGTTTCCTGACCAGGACACTGGAGAGAAAGGGCTGAGGCTATGCTGTACTGGCCGTCAGGGCCAACTCTCTGTCTCTTACTGTGTCTCTCAGTTTCTCTCTGCGTGTCTCTGTCTCTCTTCCCCAGTCTCTCACTCTGTAGCCCAAGCAGGCCTGGAGCTCACCATCCATCCTCCTGCCTCAGCCTCCCGAGGGCTGGGATTCTGGCGGTCTGCTCACCCTGGTGTGCTAGCATGAGGTACATCCCCATCCTTTGACCACCACCAGAGAGAAGCCTCTAGAACTATCTCTTGAAGACAGCGGCCGCTAAACCACGTGGCCGTTTACATTTAAAAGCAATAATCCCCCCGAAGCTGGCCTCACCCGGGCCACTAACCCCGGAGGAGGTCCGGATCTGTGGCCATCAGCTGCCCCACCACCGCCCCAGCCCTATCCGCAGGCCTCTCGTGGCTCCTCGCCACATCCCAGTTAACATTCCTGTTGAAAACAAGGCGGCAAGGACTTGCTCAGTCCTGCTCGCTCGCTCGGTGTGAGCGCCAGCAAGACCGGTGGGAAGAGTACCTACCTGCCAGCCCCACCCCAACCCCTCCCATTCTGAAGCAGAAGGGCTTGCTGAGGCTGAACCAAAAACCCAGCCCTCTGGGGCTTTCATTCAAGTCAGAAATCGGGGCTGCGGCACACCATAGAGTCACCCGTCCAGACCAGCACAAACACACCTAGCTTTGGCAGAATGAAAGAACAAGTGTCCATCTGGACTGCTGGCCAGGGAAGGATCCAGCTCCGTGAGGATTCCCAAGGACGCCACCAGAGTGTCGATAAACCAAGGTGACCCCCGAAGGAGCCTGGAGTGATCTGAATGAGCATGGCCCCCGTAGGCTGGGTTTGAACACATGGTCCCCAGCTGGTGGAACTGTCTGGGGAAGTGTGGTGGAGAGGGAGGAGGTGTGTCACTGGGGGTTCAAAAGCCATTCCCAGTGTGCACTCTGCCTTCGTGCTTGTAGATCCAGATGTGAGCTCTTAGCCAGCTGCCACCAGGGTTCACCCTGCCGTCACAGGCTAACCTACAGGAGCTGTAAGCCCAATTCAGCTCTCTCTAGATAGTTGCCTGGTCATAGTGTTTCATTACAGCAACAGAAAAAGAAAAAAAAACCTCATACAGGGCCTGTCTGCCTGTCTGAGAAGCCAGTTCTTGACCTGGACGACCCTTACCAAAAGGTCACCATGTGATGTGATCCACAGATGCAGGAGGTTTATCTGATGCATCAAATCGGCCCGGGCTCCATTTTTAAATCCTGAAATAATTCAGGCACAAGGATGAGCCACGTGATCTTGGTACTCCATAGGCTGAGACACAAACCCAAGGCTGCTCTGGGCCACAGAAGGAGACCATATGTTACAGTGAACAGAATCTGGAGAGATGGAGAGATCAGTGGTTAAGAGTACTGGCTGCCCTTGCCGAGGGCCTGGGTTTGATTCCCAGCACTCATATGGCAGCTTATAACCATAACTCCAGTTCCTTGGGGGCTTGACAACCTGTTCTGGCCTCTCCTGGGAACTAGGAATGTAAATGATAAACAGACATCCATGCAGGCAAAACATCCATGCACATAATTAAAGTTGTTCATTGTTGTTATTAAACTGAGTGGAGATCTCCAATATCCACACAAAAGAGCCAGGCATGGCTGCCTCCGTCTGTATTCCTGGCAGGGGACATAGAGACAGGCAGGTCCCCAGACCTTGTTGGTCAGCCAATCTACCAATTAGTAAGCACGAGGTTCAGTAAGAGACACTGTTTCAAAAGATAGAGCAGAGAGCAATCAAGAAGACATCCAAATAAACATACAAATAAACAAATAAGACAACATACACACACACACACACCTCACACACACATAGAAACACAAATACACACACTCATTCACACACACCACACACATGTACCACACACAAATACATACACACACCACATACACATACCACATACAAACACATACACAAACACACAAACACACAAACACACCTCACACACACACACACAGAGACACAAATACACAAACGCACACACATATTCACTCATGCACACACACCACACAAACATATGCATACTACCTATATAAAAACATTTTTTAAATTTTTTTTATAATTTATTTGTTATTAAATTTTGTGCCAGGCGGTGGTGGCGCACACCTTTAATCCCAGCATTCAGGAGGCAGAGACAGGCAGATCTCTGTAAGTTTGAGTCCAGCCTGATCTACAGAGCGAGATCCAAGACAGCCAGGGATACACAGAGAGACCCTGTCTCAAAAATATATATATAAAAAAAAAAAAGCCCGGTGGCGGCGGCGGCGGCAGCGGCAGCAGCAGCAGCGCACGCCTTTAATCCCAGCACTTGGGAGGCAGAGGCAGGTGGATCTCTGTGAGTTCAAGGCCAGCCTGGTCTACAATCGAGAGCCAGGAAAGGCACCAAAACTACACAGAGAAACCCTGTCTCGAAAAACCAAAAAAATAAAATTAAATAAATAAATAAAATAGTGCCTGCAAGAATGTCTGTGCAGAACATGTGTGCCTGGTGCCCAGTTAGGCCAGAAGAGGACACTGGATACCTCAGAGTTAGAGTCACAGTCACAGATGGTTATAAGCTGTCTCTGGGAATTGAACCCAGGTCCTCTGCTCTGGAAAAGCAACCAGTGCTTTTAAACACTGAGCTCAGAAAAAGGTTTTGATTTTTTGGTTTTTTTCTTTTTTTTCCTTTAAACAGGGTTTCTCTGTGTAGTCCTGTCTGTTCTGGAACTCACTTTGTCTACCAGGCAGGCTGGCCTGGACCTCACAGAGATCCTCCTGCCCCTGCTGAGATTAAAGGCATGCGCCACCACCGCCCTGCCAGAAAGGGATTTTAGCATGGATTTAAATGTAGGGGCTAAGATAAGGCAGGGGTGCGGTGGGGAGGGGGGGCACTCTGTGAAAGAATGAGTGACATCGGAGAGTGTGGGTTCCTGGAAGGACAGTTCTGCTTAATTCTCTTCACACGTCCACCCTGGTGTGCCCTGCAGTGCTGTGTGCAGAGCATCGCTAACACATCTCCATGACACCCGGGTCACTCCTGCAGTGATGTGTCTCCATGACACCCCGGGTCACTCCTGCAGTGATGTGATGTGTCTCCATGACACCCCGGGTCACTCCTGCAGTGATGTGTCTCCATGACACCCCGGGTCACTCCTGCAGTGATGTGTCTCCATGACACCCCGGGTCACTCCTGCAGTGATGTGATGTGTCTCCATGACACCCAGGTCACTCCTGCAGTGATGTGATGTGTCTCCATGACACTCCGGGTCACTCCTGCAGTGATGTGATGTGTCTCCATGACACCCGGGTCACTCCTGCAGTGATGTGTCTCCATGACACCCCAGGTCACTCCTGCAGTGATGTGTCTCCATGACACCCGGGTCACTCCTGCAGTGATGTGATGTGTCTCCATGACACCCCGGGTCACTCCTGCAGTGATGTGATGTGTCTCCATGACACCCGGGTCACTCCTGCAGTGATGTGATGTGTCTCCATGACACCCGGGTCACTCCTGCAGTGATGTGTCTCCATGACACCCGGGTCACTCCTGCAGTGATGTGATGTGTCTCCATGACACCCGGGTCACTCCTGCAGTGATGTGTCTCCATGACACCCGGGTCACTCCTGCAGTGATGTGTCTCCATGACACCCGGTCACTCCTGCAGTGATGTGTCTCCATGACACCCGGGTCACTCCTGCAGTGATGTGTTATGATATGCTGATGTGTCTCCATGACACCCGGGTCACTCCTGCAGTGATGTGTCTCCATGACACCCCGGGTCACTCCTGCAGTGATGTGTCTCCATGACACCCCGGGTCACTCCTGCAGTGATGTGTCTCCATGACACCCGGGTCACTCCTGCAGTGATGTGTCTCCATGACACCCGGGTCACTCCTGCAGTGATGTGTCTCCATGACACCCGGGTCACTCCTGCAGTGATGTGATGTGTCTCCATGACACCCGGGTCACTCCTGCAGTGATGTGTCTCCATGACACCCCGGTCACTCCTGCAGTGACGTGATGTGTCTCCATGACACCCGGGTCACTCCTGCAGTGATGTGATGTGTCTCCATGACACCCGGGTCACTCCTGCAGTGATGTGTCTCCATGACACCCGGGTCACTCCTGCAGTGATGTGTCTCCATGACACCCCGGGTCACTCCTGCAGTGATGTGATGTGTCTCCATGACACCCCAGGTCACTCCTGCAGTGATGATGTGTCTCCATGACACCCCAGGTCACTCCTGCAGTGATGTGTCTCCATGACACCCCAGGTCACTCCTGCAGTGATGTGTCTCCATGACACCCGGGTCACTCCTGCAGTGATGTGATGTGTCTCCATGACACCCCGGTCACTCCTGCAGTGATGTGTCTCCATGACACCCAGGTCACTCCTGCAGTGATGTGTCTCCATGACACCCGGGTCACTCCTGCAGTGATGTGATGTGTCTCCATGACACCCCGGGTCACTCCTGCAGTGATGTGTCTCCATGACACCCCAGGTCACTCCTGCAGTGATGTGATGTGTCTCCATGACACCCCAGGTCACTCCTGCAGTGATGTGTCTCCATGACACCCCGGGTCACTCCTGCAGTGATGTGATGTGTCTCCATGACACCCGGGTCACTCCTGCAGTGATGTGTCTCCATGACACCCGGGTCACTCCTGCAGTGATGTGTCTCCATGACACCCCAGGTCACTCCTGCAGTGATGTGATGTGTCTCCATGACACCCCAGGTCACTCCTGCAGTGATGTGTCTCCATGACACCCGGGTCACTCCTGCAGTGATGTGTCTCCATGACACCCCAGGTCACTCCTGCAGTGATGTGTCTCCATGACACCCAGGTCACTCCTGCAGTGATGTGTCTCCATGACACCCGGGTCACTCCTGCAGTGATGTGTCTCCATGACACCCGGGTCACTCCTGCAGTGATGTGATGTGTCTCCATGACACCCGGGTCACTCCTGCAGTGATGTGTCTCCATGACACCCGGGTCACTCCTGCAGTGATGTGTCTCCATGACACCAGGTCACTCCTGCAGTGATGTGTCTCCATGACACCCAGGTCACTCCTGCAGTGATGTGATGTGTCTCCATGACACCCGGGTCACTCCTGCAGTGATGTGTCTCCATGACACCCGGGTCACTCCTGCAGTGATGTGATGTGTCTCCATGACACCCGGGTCACTCCTGCAGTGATGTGTCTCCATGACACCCGGGTCACTACCTTAAGTAGCCCAGGCTGCCCTCTTTTGACCTATTGCAGGCCTGCCCTGGCCTCTGAGGCTTGCCTCGCTGATGTGAGCACCTCTTGGGGGAGGGGGTTAAAATCAGCCCTCACTCATCAATCCTTACCTAGCTTTGTTTACCGGTCCACGACTATGGGGTGGCGTGGGGGACCCTGTCCAGATCAGAGCTAGGTAACACCGACACTGCTTCCTGTTTTCTTTTTAAGGGGAAAGTGAGACAGGGTCTCATTCTGTGGTCCAGGTTGGTCTTGAATTCATGGCAATCCTTCTGCCTCGGTCTTCCAAGGGCTGACATTACAGACGTAAGCCGGGCTTCTGGCAGCACTCTTATTTAGAAACACACTTTTACAGAAGTCATTAGAAATGAGCTTGGCAGGGCCAGTCCCTGTCCTACATGATTGTTATTGTAATAAAAAAGTGAGACTTGGGCCAGTAAGATGGCTCAGCATGTGAGGGCTCCTGCCACCAGGCCTGAGGACCGGAGTTCCATCCCTGGGCCCTGGGTAGGAGAAAAGCCAACCTCTCTGGCTGTCCTCTGTCCTCCATACACACACACACTCACACACACACACACACACACACACACACACACGCACGCACACGCACACACGCACACGCACACACACGCATACACACACACACACACACACTCACGCACACACACACACACACACAATGAAATTACAAAGTAAAACTTGGAGACAGGCACAGACGGGGAAGTGGTATGAAGACAGAGGAAGATTGCTGTCTACAAACCAGCAAGGGAATTGGAACAGTCTCCTGTGACCCTCGGAGCCAACCCTGCCCTTCACTGCGGACTCCCAGCCTCGGAGCTGGCAGGTTTCCACACCCACAGACTTGGCTTGCTGTTATGATCCCTGGCCACGCCTCGTCAAGAGGGGTCAGCTTCTCTCTTCACACCCTGCCTAGACCGGCCTGGCACTTCAGTCAATTTTCCCAACAAAACTAGGCCCCTGAAGACAGGAACACTGAGGCCGATCTCAGCAGCCCTGTTCCTCCACTCACGTCTCACCCACCCCCACCTTCATCCAAGCTGCATACACGCACACACACACACACACACACACACACTCATGCACGCACGCATACACACACACACACACACACACACACACACACACACACACACACGGACCCAAGCCACAACCATCACCTCACTTTCCCCAGTCCCTTCTCCACCCAGAATATCCTAAAGACCTTGTTCCCATGAAGACCAACCCCCTGCCACAGCCACCCTCCGCTTCCCAAGGGGGAGGCTGCTCACTCTCCCACATTCCCAGGGCCCAGGGCAGGAAATAGCACAGATCTGCTTCCTGTTCCCAGTTGCGGCTTCTAGAACATCCATCTTCCCCCCTGGGATGTTCTCTCCGACTCTCAAACAGCTCCCACGGCCAAGGTCCCTTTGTCTTACGTCGGTGGAGAACGGCACACCGACCGTCACCTCAAGAGATTCCAGTGTACGGGGAAGGACGGTGAAGCCCCAGGCTCGCAGTCCCCTTCACCGGGACATCCCTCCACCCGTCAGCCCTGTCCCGGGCCTCATCCAGACCTGTGCCACCCGGTGACCCTCTCGTGGTGTCCCCGCTGCTCACTGACCTCCTCCTCCCTCCCCCCCACCACCCCGCTCTCTGCCCTTCCCTCTCGTCCCAACAGGAGCCTTGTCATGCCATGTCAGATGTCCCCTGTCCCCTGGGTTCCACCGCCGCCCCTGGAGCAATGGCTGGCTGTCCGTGACTTCCCATCGGCCCTGACTCCCCACTTTGCTCTGAAATTTGGTTTTCATCTACACATTACTGCGCTGTATTACTCGCTTTCAGGTACACATGACTGTACTGTATATCACTCGCTTTCTTTAAACACGTACACTCTGTGACTCCATTAAACGCATCACAGAACTAAGACGACCATTCCGCCCCTTCCGCCTCTCCCGTGCTGAGCGCTCTCCCTCCAGACATGTCTTGTTCCTCGGAGCCGTTGTTGGAAATTGACCTTCTCTCGGTTGTCTCTGCTCTCTGCTTCCTGTTTCTGGCCTCCCACCCTCTCCCGGGCCCGCTGACACCTGGGGGCCTGCCTCGCTAGCCCACTGAAGTTGCTAGCACGGGATGTCCCCTGTGGTGTTGAAACTCCAGGGCTGTGGACACCCTGAGCCTCTTTGATAACCAGGTGGCATATGCTGCCGTTGTCACCCAAGACACCAATGCCCCTCTTTCCCTCGACGTCCAAGGGCTCCTTGACACTGTGGGCCGACAGAGCCAGAGCCGGGATGCACATGGTCACTGTCCTGCAGACTTCTCACCCAGGAGGGCCGGAGCTGCCTCTGAGGTGCCGCACCCAGGCCGCATCCCTCCTGCCCACATCTAACTGGGGGCTCTTCATGACCATGTTATCGCTACTCCCTAGACATCTCTCCTTCCCTGGAAGGTCCTCTCTCATTCTTGAAACGGGTCCCAGAATTTCATCACACGGGAAGCCTTCCCTGAAGCCCCAGGGTCAAGCAGGGGAATTAAGACACAGACAGCTGCTGCCTGGAGGCAGGGAGATGAATCAGCTGCAGCCCATGTCACAGGTCAAACAGAAAGTGACTCGGGTGTAGCTGGAGGCCAGAGGTCTCTGCTCTCCTCCAGGTATCAATCAGATCCTTCAACTGCAGCCGGTCAGTCCCCACAGGGCTCTCCCTCCGTGTGCTCCACCCCGCCTCTTCCCCACCTCCTCACTCCCTGCCCACCCAGTTTATCAGCGAAACACCCCGCTTTCAGCCACCTCCTCTATCCTGCATTCATCCTGAACTGAAGAGCCTCCCAGCCTTGTGCGCATGATCCAACACTGGCATCCACCCACCCCAAAGCAGCGCACACGCGCACACACACACACACACACACTCACACACATACACACACACACATACACACACACACACACACACACACACACACATCTGGGGGCTTGCAGGCCAGCAGCACAGTGGCAGTTAGGGCAGGAAAAGCTGGGGAAGGCTGCTATAGACCCCAGAAGAAGGCATTCTGGGCTGACATACCCAAAGCATGGCAGGGAGGCACAGGCCCCCTAACAGTCTCACCCATGAAGACTGGTGGGCCAAAGAAAGACAGGTCACCCTCCAAGGTGTAGCACACAGGGAGGGGCCCTCCTGCCCACATCTAACGAGAGTGTTCTCCATGTTCACATAATCCATTCAGGAGAAAGTCCTGTCTCCCTAGAAGTGACACAGACTGTTAGGGAACCATGGCAGAATCACCTCACCCTGTCCCAGGGACTCAAAGACGGCCTTCCTGGAGGCCAGGAGGCAGTTGGATCTTGGGGACCCATGAGTGCCACCATCATGAGCTGTCGGATAGAAATGGTTCTGCCTCTTCGCCATCAAAGCAAAGGACCACAAACCGGGTGGTAACACTCGAGCTGGAGGCAGGAGGTCTAGGTCAGAGTCATTTTCAGCTACCTGCTCAGTTTGAGACCACCCTGGACTACATGAGACCAGGTATTGAAAACCAAAAATCAAACAGGCTAGGGACCACAAAACAGGGTGGCAGGGAGTGAACAGGCCAAAGGCCACTGTGCCTCACTGTGACATCTTCTCAGTCCCGCAGGCGCAGCCCCATGGGCCTCACTCACTTGAGAGAAAATGTCTCAGGCCGCGACCCATCTCCCTGAGTACACAGTCACTTGGACTCGGCAGAGAGAGGCCTGGAGTGAGTGGAACTCCTGACCGGGACCGAACCGGAGACACAGGGTCCCATGCAGCCCCGGGGCTCGAAGGTGGGGCCAGGCTATGCTGAGGAGCCCTGGCCAGGGGACCTCAGACCGCGTCCTTTGCATCTTTGATTGTGAGATGGTAGCAAGAGGAAGAGAGACCCCTGGAGTGTCTGTTTCTTGGAATAGGAAAGTTGGCTGCAGCTGAATTGAACAAATAGCTTGCGCTTGTTTGTTTACCTGCACATTCCGCCGTCTATGTCTCATAACTGCCCTCCAGTGGACAATCCTTTTTACCTTACCCTGCAAAATGCAACACCTGCTCAGACTCTGGTTTGCGGACCACATAGCCAGGGTCTAGTTCAGGGAAACAGCCTCAGGAGTCTGCTCCCTTTTCTTCCCATGTCTTCTCCCTGATGACCACGAGAGGGAGCCAGCGCGCCTGTTTGCGCCACTGCTGGTGGCCTGGACTCCCAAACACTCGGAGCCCCGAGCTCCAGATAACCCAGAGATGGCAGAACTCCACTGAACAAAATCTGTAGAGCCCTGAGGTTTGGGGTAACTTCTTTTAAAACAATAAAAATTTGGTGAACACGATCTTTGCTACCTCGGTTTCACATCGTGTGTATAGGAGGAGAGGGTTGTTTTGGTGGTGGTGGTGGTGGTAATGCTCGCTTTATTTTGTTTTTAGTTTTTGAGACAGGATCATACAGTTGACCTTGACCTTAAACTTACTATGTACTGAAGCCTAGAATGCCTGATCCTTCTGCCTCTACCCTCTGAGCCCTGGGGTAACAAACAGGCAATCCGAGGCATGGCTGAATGTATGTGTTTATTGACCCCTTTTATTCTAAAGAGTATAATATCAGTAATTCAATAGGATGACTATTAGATAACTGGTATGTAGATGGGACACAACCGTGGTTTTTCAGTTGTTGTTTTTTTTAGAATATTAAAATATAAAAATTACGGCTCTGGTTTTTATGTTTGAGAGATAAGGTTTTGTTTGGGGGTTTTACTATTGTTTGTAGATGGGTGGCTTTTCTGTTGTTCAAAACAAGATCTCATGTAGCCCAGGCTGGCCTTGAATTGGCTACGTTGAACTTTTGCCTGTATCCCAGGCAGGCCCACCACGCCTAGTACAAACTAGCTTTTTATTATATATTTTAAAATTACTGTGGGGGGGGTATGCATGCACACACATGTGCCAAGGCTCTTCTGTGCTTTCTCCTGCCACCATGTGGATCCTGGGGATCCCACAACTCAAGTCATCAGGGTTGACAAGTGCTCATGGAGCTGTCTCAGCCAGCCCACAAGATAGTTCTTAATTCCATTCCGTGAAGCCAGCTGAATAGCAGGCAGAAGGAAGCATGCTCACAAGAACTATGTAGAGCAGAGAAGTTACTCGTGTGCTAGACAGTCAGAGGTTAGGCCTTGCAGACTGTGTGGCGAGGTGGCCACCTGTGAAGATTGTATGACAAGGTGGCCACCTGTGAAGACCGTGTGACAGAGTGACCACCTGTGAAGACCGTGTGGCAGAGTGACCACCTGTGAAGACTGTGTGACAAGGTGACCACCTGTGAAGACTGTGTGGCGAGGTGGCCACCTGTGAAGACCGTGTGGCGAGGTGGCCACCTGCGAAGACTGTGTGGCAGAGTGGCCACCTGTGAGTTGAGGAACAATAAGAGCAGGCTCTGGTGACAGAGATACGGAATTAAGGAACGCTTTAGAAGACTGTGAAGGAATCATGAGAGACGAGGTTCCTGATCAAAGAGAGAGGAGCCGGAGGGACCCGAAGCAAACTGAGGGGATGATTCAACACTGGCCGGAGCTTGGGGCAGGAAGAGGAGGGGATTGCTAATCAGTGTCCTCATTTTTGCTGTATGTTTTTAATTATATGAGAGCATGTGTGAGCGTGTGTGTGTGTGTGTGTGTGTGTGTGTGTGTGTGTGCGCGCGCGCGTGCGTGCGTGCGTGTGCATGTGTGTGTGTGTGTGTGTGTGTGAGCATGTGTGTGTGAGAAGAGTTGGTTCCCTCAAAGCTGGAGTTGCAAGTGAGCTACCTATCCCGTGTGGGTGCTGGGAACTGAACTCAGTCTCCTGCAAGAGCAGTGAGCACTTGGCTAGCGAGGCCATGTCTCGCCTCTCAGTGCCTACATCTTAATTACGGTAATGTGTGTAAAACAACAGAACAGACACACGTGACTCAGTCAATCCAGGGCTTGTTACCCAGGGCACAGGCCCGTTGCGACCACTCTAGCACACACAGAATGAATCTACATACAGAGACAGGGGATCTATTAGAGTGGCTTATAGACTGGGGTCCAGCTAGTCCCACAAAGGCTGTCTACCAACAGAAGGTCCAAGAGTCCAGTAATTGTTCAGTCCACAAGGCTGGATGTCTCAGCTGGTCTCCACTATGTGCCAGAACCCTGAAGGAGCAGACTATAATGCCAGTGAAGGGATGGACTTGCCATCGAGAACAAAAGCCAAGCAGGCAAAGAGCAAAAGCTTCCTTCTTCCATGTCCTTTATATGGGCTCCCAGCAGAAGGTGTGGACAGATTAAAGGTGGATCTTTCCATCTCAAAAGGTCTGGATCAAAAGTAGGTCTTCCTACTTCAATTATTTTAATTAAAAAAAAAATCCTGCCAGAAGGTGGTGGCACATGCCTCTGATCCCAGCACTCAGGAGGCAGAGGCAGGCAGATCCTATGAGTTCGAGGCCAGCCTGGTCTACAGAGCGAGATCCAGGACAGCCAGGGCTACACAGAGAAACCCTGTCTCAAAAAACGAGAACAAACAAAAAAAAAACCGTCCCAAGTGTACCCAACCTCTGCGGTTTAGTTAATTCCAGTGTAGTCAAGTTGACAACCGGGAATAGTCATCACAGTGAGAAAGACTGCATTGTGATTCTAGGCCTAGAAGATTCTCTCTTCTTCAAAGAGAACGCAACCCTCACCTCCCCCAGAGCGCCTCTGAGCAGGGATTCCTGGGGCTGGAGGCGGGGGATTTTTCAGCAGAAATCTTCAGGTCAGTCATGAATAGTCACTGCTGAGGAGGGACACAAGCCTTGGGCTCTCTCAGTTCGAGTCACCGTCTCCAAACAGGACCGGACAGTCCTTGAGTGGGAGGCTCATGGGAGAGAAACCAGCAAGCCTTTGAAACAGCATGCGGGCCCTAGATCTCACCAGCGCAGGACATGGCATGGACCCCACGGGAACGTTCACCTCTTCTCGGATTCCTGGGTCCCCAGTGGATGACGGCACTTGTTGGGGACCAAGGTCACCATCAAACACTGCTTGGGAGAGACCGAGGGCCCTAGACAGAATGGCTGCCTTCAGACACACCCCGGCTGGCCTCAGTCGTACCTGAGTTCCTGTCCATCACAACACTGTGCCCGGCACACACAATCCTCTCCAGGGTTGGTGGGGATTACACAGACCATGTCACAGGCAGGCCGAAGAAGGACACGTGAGCACAATGGCTTCGCTTCGCAGCCCTGTCGACAACAGTCTCCAGAGTGGCCCTGGCAATGCCGGGCTAGATGGTTCTTCGCTGACCTTTGCACTATGGGGTCTTTAGTGTCCCAGATGCTACCCGTTAAACCACAGCAGGGCCCTGTGAACTGTGACAAAGGTGTCTGCGACCGGAACCAAATGTTGGGGTAGGGGTGGGAATGTTGCCCCAACTGACGTTGGCTGGACTGTGGTGTGTGCAGTGTCCAGCAGCCTTGGCCTCCTCCCCGTGCACTGGGATTTCTCCATTCTCTTTCTCAAAAAGTTGTGCTACTAAAACCTGGGCCCTCAGGACCTGCTGCTCTGTTCTTTCCAAATACAACGAGGGAATTCCAAGTCAATTATTAATGGAGAAAGGATCCCAGCTGCTCACCTCCGCATTCCTTCCGTCGTTACTGGAGCTCTTTCTCAGAAGCAATCCTACGACACGAATTCCATGTCACAAAGGCTCAAGACGACACGAGCTGGGATGGGGACATTGACAGCATTTTACGTGACCCGTGCCGCACAAGCTGCTGCTGAGCCTGTGGGTTCCCACCTGCCAGAGACAAGGAGCGCACACAGGTGCCCATGCCAGCCTGGGGGTGTGACCCGAAAGCCGTAAATGAAAGTGTCTCACACACACACACACACACACACACACAACACAACACCACACACACGAAAGAAAGAAAGAAAGAAAGAAAGAAAGAAAGAAAGAAAGAAAGAAAGAAAAAAAGAAAGAAAAAGAGGAAAGAAAAGGTGAGGATGCTAGGCAGTTTCCAAGCCTCACCCTGAAACCAGTGTCCCCAGTGCCCCCTCTGCTTTTCTCAGAGGCCACTGGCCGGCACCACCAAGGAGATGAGGGAATGAGGGACAAGAGCCCACGGCAGCAGCACCCCACGAGCTGGAGCAGCCTGTGACCTGAAGGCATTCCTCAGAAACAGTCACCACCCTTGAGTCAGCTCAGCCCGGCTCTAACGCTTATTCACAAACTACAATTTTAGCACAATGGGGTACAGCTAAGAGCTCCGAGAAACCCACCCACCTATGACAGGCCAGCGAGCCGTTCAGCCCCCTCTGGTGGATGTCCTGTTAGTCATAGACAGCATCTGGACCAGCTCCCCCTTTTTTGTATCTCCAGACATTTTACTAAGCAGACACTGAGTCAGAATAAGTCGGTTTAGCAATTAAAATCTGTGTGGGGGCTGCCTCGGGGAGCATGTGGCGGGTCTGGAAATAAATATCCCTCCAGTATGGATCGTGCATGCATTGCAGGAGCCTAGATGTAATATGCATGAAGCTGAGCAGGAGCTGGGCGCTTGCTGAGATTCCTCCCTTAGCAGAGACAGGACGGGAAACCGCTCACGCGCAGGTTAACCGCGGGGTATAGGACACAACTGTCCTTAGGGGTTAAGGGCAGCGCGATTCTGTCAAAGGAAACATAGACCTGGTTCTGAAAAAAGAAAGTTCCATCAGGAACCTTGTTCAGGCAAGTCATACCCTCGGACTACGTGAATTACACCAAACCCAGGCAATTCAGAGAAACAGCCAGGTAGTGGGCACACACATTCCAGCCCGTACATACTCTGAGAAGTCAGGGCCCGGAGGGATGTATTCTGAATAAACCCGGGAGGTCACTGAGCCCACCTCAGTCCCAGATGGGAGAAAAAGCTGCCAGTAGTTGTGCCCCTGGCTGCAAGCCTGTGTCAGGGCCAGCCACGTCAGAGCAGAGCGGTCACTTTTAGCTTTTGCAGGTGAGAGCAGAGCCACCTGGAGAGAACGGACCACCTTTGCTTGGTTTAAGGAGACCAAAGCTTACCTTTCATGTCCACAAGGACCACCCACTGGACTACAAATGTTCCCGGATTACAGGCGGCACTGCCACCCTGGGCAGCTGGTGCAAACATCTGGCAGGCAGATTTAAGGGTAAATGCACTCTGGCAATCACCTGCACCCCCCAAATCCTGAGTCTCTTCCCCAGAACCTGCCACTGCCTCTGAGCAGCAGCAGAGACCAGCAATGCCGCCGACTGCATCCCCAGGCTGGGTAGTACCTCTGTACACACTGCCCGCTCTGGAAATTCCTGTAAACCAAGGAGGAGCAACACACAGCCAAATATCCCCGTTGTAAAGATTCACGAAAACCAACCCTTGGCCTCTAGAAACTGCTCCTGCTGCCCTGGTGTGAACAGACAACTACCAAGTCCCTTTCCAGGTCCTTGAAGCTTAAAGATGACATTTCCCATCACACTAACCACCCCTCATCTTTCTGGCCTCAGCGGCCTTAGCCACTGCACCTCCTGAGTGTGCTAAGCTGCCTTTCTGGTCTGCTCAAGCTGCCTCTTAAGTGGCTACAACAGGCCAACCACGGGGCTCTAACCCAGGACCACTGCGTCCACCTCACAGCTGAGGACGCCAAGGCAAGCTGCCTGGTATCTGTGAGTGGGTTTCCAGCTCCTCCATTTGACTTACATCCCAAAGTACTCGGGGAGGGAGTTGCTGAAAATCCTAGTTACCTTTGTGAGAAAGAAATCAGAGATGGTGGAGGCCAAAGGTAGACAGGATAACTTAAGGAAAGCTGGCTAGAAACTAAGCCAGCTAAGGCTGGGCAGCTAAGGCCGGGCATTCATAATTAAGACTAAGCCTCTGTGTATGATTATTTGGGAGCTGGGTGGTGGGCCCCCCTAAAATAGCAAAAACAACCAACAACATGGTGGGATGACCAATCCTCTGTCCCTGGTAAGAGTCACCAAGCAGCAGGTGTAGATGCTGAGGACTAGCTGGCCGTGGACAAAGCCAGAGCACTCCGTAGGGTCAGGCAGGACAATCCTGAAAGTTCTAGGCTAGCCTGGTCTCAGGCTTTCTGTTACTTGATCAACACAGTGACCAAAAACAACCCGGGGAGAAAGCGGGTTACGTGGGGACACGTCCTGGTCACAGCCCACTGCTGACAGAAGCCAAAGCGGGAGCAAAGGGGCAGGAACCCGAGACAGACACGGAGCAGAGGCCACCGGGGAGTGGTGCTGGCCGTGGGTCTCCAGGCTTGTGCTGCCTCTTCCACCCCAAGAGCATCTGTCCAGAGGTGGCACGGCCCACATGTGCCGGACACTCCCACGTCAACCATGAACCAAGAAAATGATCCACAGCCTTACCTGCAGGCCAGGATGGGGGTGAGGATGACGGTTTCTCCATCGTGGTTCTCTTTCCAGAGGATTCTGGTGTGTCAAGCTGACAAAAAATAACCAACCAGCACATCTAGTCCATACACTCCAAAGACACCCCTAAACACACATACACACACACATATATATACGCACATACACACAGGTGGACACACGCACAGGCACACACACACACACACACATGCACGCGCACACTCCCATTTGCAAGCTTACATGCATACATGCACATGCGCACACATGCACACTCTTGCACGCACACGTACACATGCATGCTCACGCATGCACAAGCGCATGTGCAAACATGTACAAGATGCACGTGCACATACACACAGGCACGCATGCGCACACATGCACACTCATGCACACTCATGCACATTCACGCGCACACGCGCACGCACACAGACGCACACTCCATGCACGCGCATGCACACACGTATGTGCACAATATTTGCATGCAATGGGAAACACTGCGATGCGAGCTTGCGTGCTCACGTGCACACATGCACACTCACTAGAATACAAGCAGGCACCTAACCACCTAATCCTGGTAACTAGTTTCAGAATGATGGCTTCCCTCTCCTGCCCTTTCTGACTCGCACCTGCCCTGGTGGAAGCCCCACCTCAGCTCCCCTCCCCCACCTCAGCAACCCTCCCCACACCCTGCCGGGTCTCAAGGCCGCCAAACTTGGCTCCTCCACCAGAGATCCCGAGACCACCACCACAGAGTATTGAAACTGCACCCCAGAAAGCAGACACGTGGTTTTTCGGTCTCTCTTCCCATCTCCTCTCTTGGGGGCGGGAAATCATCCAGTGGGCTTTACCCATTAAACGGGGGCTTTTTCCTAATTCAGTTTGATTTGGTCTGATTTGGATTGCTGCGTCGGCGGAGAGGCTTATGGGGTGCAGAAACTTTTCAGGACCCTTATCGACTAGCGCATCAGCACACGCAGGACTATGAGAGCCTTTGACTCCCGAAGCCACCTAAGGAGTGAGTGGAAATCATCCCTGCCACAGGCAGCACTCGACCTACAGGACACACTGCAGGTGAAGCCAGGGACCCGGGATTAGTGTAATAGACGGGGAGAAGGAGTATAACGTCTAGATTATACAGATAACATAGCAACGCATCTAGAAGAAGACAAGGACACTGAGAGCACGTCCCGTCCACTGGAAGAGCAGCAAGCTGAATTACAGGGACCAGCACAACAGAACAAAATCGACTTTGGCATTTTGAGAGAGAGAGGCCCTCACTGTGTAGACCAGGTTGGCCTAGAACTATGTAGACCAGGCTGGCCTAGTCTGCCTCTGCCTCCTGCGTTCTGGGATTTAAGGCGTGAGCAACCCCCACTATTAACCAAGGATCTAACCCTAGATGGGCAGGTACCAGAACAAAAATATATATAACATAAAAAAACAAGATTAGTTGTCTCCTTCAAACATTTACTAACTCTGTATTAATAATCCCAATCACAATGACTTAGAAGGAATTCCAGATACAGAATTCAAAAGAACAGTTACAAATTTGGAAAACAACGTCAAGAAGACTCCAGGACTTTTTACAAGAACACAAACAGACACTGAATAAAATAAAGAAGGCAGCCGAAGAAATGAAAACAGAACTTAATAAAGAACTAGAAATGGCCTGACGGCAGTGGTGGTGGTGCACACTAACCCCAGCACTCAGAGGCAGAGGCAGGCGGATCTCTGAGTTCGAGGCCAGCCTGGGCTACAAAGTGAGTTCCAGGACAGTCAGGGCAACACAGAGAAACCCTGCCTCAAAAATACGAAAACAACAACAAAACGAAAAAGAAGCTGGGCGGTGGTGGCGCACGCCTTTAATCCCAGCACTCGGGAGGCAGAGCCAGGCGGATCTCTGTGAGTTTGAGGCCAGCTTGGGCTACCAAGTGAGCTCCAGGAAAGGCGCAAAGCTACACGGAGAAACCCTGTCTTGAAAAAAAAAAAAAAAGAAAGAAAGAAAAAAGAAAAAGAAAAAAAAAAACGAAAAAGAAAACAGAATCTTCTGTGCTGCCTCCAAGAAAAATATCATCAAATAAATGCTACCTTAAAGTAAAAGGAAAAAGTACCAAGCGAATAGGATCAGGAAACAGTCAGACTTCAGATCAGATCTTGTCAGAAGACAGGAAGAGTGCTTACCTCACACGGACCAAGAGAATGATCCATTAGGAGGAAATTATCATTTTAAATGCATCCAGAGGCTCATCCGATTTTGTAAAGCAAACACTACTAGACTTAAAATAACAGATTAACTCTCACACAATAACGGCAAGTGACCTCAACACCCCACCCCTGAATAGATCAACTGTACAAAATTCAGAGACCTCATGAGGACATACTTTAAATATTTTTAATTCACTAAAAGTGGAAAAATCTAAATCTATGGGTTTCTAGAGGCATCTGACAAACTAAAGTTAAACCAAGAAGAAGTAAACAGTTTGAGTGGATGTACAACAACCGACAAGGTAAAACGGTAATTCAAAATCTCCCAGCAGAAAACAGAATTCTACCAAACCTTCAAAGAAGAGCTAATAACAATATTCCTCACATTATTCTTTAATATACAAAAGGAACACTCCTAAACTCTTTTTTATTTAATTTTATTGTTTTGTATTTGTATAGGTGTTTCGCCTGCATGTATGTCTGTGTGCTGTGTGTGAATGCCATGGAGGACAGACGAGGTCTTTGGATCCTCTGTAAATGGAGTCACAGATGGTTGCGAGTTGCCATATCAATGCTGAGAATCGAACCTGGGTCCTCTAGAAAAGCAGCCAGTGCTCTTATGCATAGGTCCATCTCCCTGGCCTCTGACCCCCAACGTTTTTTATGAACCCAGGATTACCCTGATACCAAAACCAGATAAAGACCCAACCAAAAAAAGGAGATTATAGGTCAATCTCCTTGATGAACATAGAGTAAAAATTCTCAATTAAATACTTGCAAACAGAATTCAAGAACACATCCATAATAGTTCCCTTTCTGTTTGTAAGGTAAAATACTACGGTGGTTTGAACAGGTATGGCCCCCATAGACTCACAGTGTTTGAATACTTGGCCTATAGGGAGCGGTACTATTAGGAGGTGTGACTTTGTTAGAGTGGGTGTGGCTTTTTTTGGAGGAAGTGTGTCACTGTGGGGGCGGGCTTTGAGGTCTGATATGCTCAAGCCATGCCCAGTGCTATAGTCCGTCCCTCCTTTTATAGTGCTGCCTGTGGATCAAGACGTAGGACTCTCAGCTGCTCCTCCAGTACGTCTGCCTGAACACCACCGTGCTCCCCGCCATGATGACAATGGACTGAACCTGAAACTGTAAGCAAGCCACCTCAATGAAATGTTTTCTTTATAAGAGTTGTGGTGCCGGGTGGTGGTGGTGGTGCAGACCTTTAATCCCAGCACTCGGGAGGCAGAAGCAGGTGGATCTCAAAAAAAAAAAAAAAAAAAAAAAAAAAAGAGTTGTTGTGGTCATGGTGTCTCTTCACAGCATTAGAACACCGACTAAGAAAAACACTATGACCAAAAGCCAATTGAAGGGAAAGCTTATTACGGTTTATGGTTCCAGAGGACTGGATACTCTCGATGGCACAGAAGATGTGTAGAAAAAAAGAAATAATTATGGGGATAGTAATATGGTCTGTCCAAAGCACCATGAGTTCAGAGAGCTTCCAGAGATGCCACCAGAGGTCTGAGTAAGGACTGAGTCACAGGAAGTGCTGCAGCGTGGTGGGGGCTGGGTGGTGACTGCTGAGTTCACCAGCTTTCAGACCCACACTCTTCACATCTCTAAGCCAGGATGTGTCACACAGTTGTTGCCAGATAGGTGGGTAATCACAGCTCGTCACCACTGCCTGACGTCACTAGGAGGGTGTCAGCATCCAGACGTGCAGGTGGGTGTCAAGGGCTTAGAGAGAAAATGCCAGAAGCAGCAGAGGAACCTCTCTGCATGGGGCTGGGGAGATGGCTCAGTAGGTAAATCAAGTGTGAGGACCTGAGTGTGGGTCCCCAGAACCCACATAAAAGCCCGGTGGGCACAGTGGCCCTCCCACAACCCCGGAACACAGGAGGCAGGGCAGGAATCCCCAGACCAAGCTGGCCAGGCAGGTTAGCGGAAATGGGGACCTCTGGGGTCAGCAAAGGACCCCACCTCAACACAGAAGGTAGAGATGGTTGAGAAGGACACCAGCACTGTCCTTGGGCCTTCACACACATATACACACATGTGCACCCTCAACACATTCAAACGTGCACACACACATATACTTGCAATAAGAAAAGGAAAAAAAAAAAGAGGGCTGGAGAGATGGCTCAGGGGTTAAGAGTGCTGACTCTTCTTCCAGAGGACCTGAGTTCAATTCCAGCACCACATGCAGCTCACACCTGTCTATAACTCCAGTTTCAGGGGATCCCCACACCCATGGCAAAAACACAAATGCACATTAAAATAAAATTTAAAAAAAAAAAAAAAAAAGCTGTACCACAGATGCACCTGTCAGCAGAGAGGTTGAGACTATGTGGAAAATCAGAGCTGGCAGTCACGTGAGCTAGGCATGGTGGTACACCCCAAAATCCCAGCTCTTGGTGGCAAGGAAGGAGGATCTCCACACAAAACTGGATGGAGGTGATCTGCAGGTGGTTTGGATGCCCCACATAGGCTCAGATATTTGAATATCTGATGTCCAGTTGGTGGCCCTGTTTGGGAAGGTTTAGGAGGCGTGGCCTTGCTACAGGAAGCATGTCACAGGGGCGGGCTTTGGGGTTTCCACCCGTGCACCATTCCAAGTCCTGCTCTCTGCTTCCCACTTGAGGTTCCGGAAGTGAGCTCTCAGCTTCTACAACTACGCTTGTCTGCTGCCACACGCTCCACCGTGATGGGCCATGGACCCTCAGCTCTGGAACTGTTAGCCCAGACACACTGCTCTTCTGTAAGCCTGCTTGGTCATGGCGTTTCATCACCGCAGGAGAGAAGCAAATATACATGCAATCGGCGGCGGCGGCGTACAGTCTTTAGGTGGACGGCCCATCTTACCCCACCATTACACCCCGACAGCTCAGAAAAGTCCCGGAAGTGAGTAGTGGTGATGGCCTCTGAGCGGTACGGATGTCAGCAATGTGCGTTCTTTTTAAAAGGTTAGCTAACGTTAAACTCAGGGAGTCTGCATGTCACACAAATTTTACAGTAAAATTGCCGGGGAGGAATGCTACCTCAAGCCTTCCCCCATTGACTCACAAAGCCGTTGGTGACTCAACTTTTTCATGATTACTGTGGAAGTAATGTGTTGTGAGGACCGGCGTGACATCACAGTGCGTGTCACATCACAGATGACATCACAGTGCGTGTCACATCACAGATGACATCACAGTGCCTGTCACATCACAGGTGACATCACAGCGTATGTGACATCACAGCGCATATCACATCACAGCGTGTGTGACATCACAGCGCATATTACATCACAGGTGGCATTACAGTGTGTGTTATATCACAGCGTATGTGACATCACAGCATGTGTCACATCACAGGTGACGTCACAGCATGTGTCACATCACAGCGTATGTGACATCACAGTGCATATAACATCACAGGTGATATTACAGTGTGTGCTATATCACAGAGTATGTGACATCACAGCATGTGTGACATCACAGGTGACATCACAGCATGTGTCACATCACAGGTGATATCACAGGTGACATTACAGTGTGTTATGTCACAGGTGATATCACAGTGTGGGTGACATCACGGTGACATCACAGGTTACATCACAGTGTGTTACATTATAGGTGAGAGTTAAAGTCATCTCTAACTTTCCAAGGTGGCAGAAGACAGACGTTTGCTGAGCACACAACCCTGAGGTCCTGGGTTGGCCACCGTCGCACAGACCAAACAAACCCCTGTCAGAGGACCTTCAGTAGGAGTTGAAGACAGGACTCTGGCCCTCAGAGATGCCGTCTCATCCCAAATGGCCACAGATCGCTGATTTGGAGCCCTGGCTGGTCTTGCAGAGGATCCACAGGTTGGCTTACAACCTCCGCAACTCCAGACCCAGGGAATCTGCTGCCCTTTTCTGGCCCTCCGCAGGCACCAGGCATGAATATGGTCCACATGCAAACAAAATACCCACACACATAAAATAGATCTTAAATAATCTCCAAAAAAGATTTAAAACGTGAAGCAAATACAAGACCAACAACAAAAAAACACAAGAGGCCCCAGACTGGGCCTGCGCCTTCTACCCGGGAGAAAACGCCTCCCGTTGCCCTCCTCATGAGTCTGTGTGTACAACCCACTAGAACCATAGTAGACCCAAGCAGAAACAGTTTGTTCTGTTGACACAGTGTCGAACGTAGCTCAGGCTTGGCCTAGAACTCGACATGTAGATGAAGAGGACCTGAACTCCTGATCTTGCCTCCACTTTCCGAGTGTTAGGATTACAGGTGTCACAACACACGGCCCCAAGTAGGTCTACGACATCTACTCACCCACGTTAAAATAACTGTTCTCTCTATCCAGCTTGTACAACCACCTACTGTGAGCAATCTACCAGTGTAGGTGCAGCTGAGAACATGCAACACTCACGGAGAGTAAGCCACTGTTTCCCAAAGTGTGAAGATGAAAACCAGTGTGGGTGGAGGGGAAAGCTGGTGCCAGGCAGCCCAGGCTGGCCCGGAGCTCTTCATCCTCCTGCCTCAGTTTGTCAAGTGCTGGGGTGATTGGTGCGTACTACCAAACCTGGTTAATGGTGAAAACCTAGCATGTTAGCACTTTGCTACTGGACTGTGACCTCAGCCAATGACAACTTTGTAAACAAATGTGCTAACTAGGATCAGAGTTCTCTGTGCAAAGTCATTTTTGGAAATAGGTCAGGACTGAGAACGCAGTACCATGACCTCACTTACTTTGGACCCTAAACTGATCATGCAGGG
This sequence comes from Peromyscus leucopus, assembly GCF_004664715.2. NCBI lineage: Eukaryota > Metazoa > Chordata > Mammalia > Rodentia > Cricetidae > Peromyscus > Peromyscus leucopus. The sequence continues at coordinate 15,298,168 of NC_051071.1, read as the reverse complement.
CAAGGGCCACCAATATGGACTCCAGGCAAGTCACTGAACAGTTACTCACACCCTAAAAATTGCCCAGATGGAGGAAAGGCTGTGAGCGTCTCGCTACGACCCCTCAAACAGCACTCTGGTGTGGTGATATTTTATTTGTGCTGAAATGTGGTGATATTTTATTTGTGCTTTGATAAATAAAGTTTGCCTGAAGATCAAGGGGGAAAGGCCAGCCATTTTAAGTAAACAAGAAGTCAGGCAGCACACGCCCTTAATCCAATCACTTACCAGGCAGGGTCTCTGTGTGTTCAAGGCCATACTAGAGAACAGAGCATGGTGACACAACGCCTTTAATCCCAGTATCAACCATAGAGACCTGGAGGTCTGTACAGACAGGCAGTGACAAGGAAGTGAGGTAGCTGGGCTAAGAGCCAATGAGAGGGCAGAACAGCAAGGCATATAAAGGCATGGGTAGACAGAAAGTAGCTCACATTTGGAAGCTGCAGAGCTGGTGAGGTAAGGTTGGTTGGTGGATTTCCCTATTTCCCTGATCTCTAAAGCTTTCACCCCTATATTTGGCTCTGTGTTTTTTATTTAATAAGACCGTTTAGAAATTCATCTACACTCTGGGCTCTGGTGAAATTTGTACGTAGAGAGTTCATTCAACTCGGTCAAGTTCCAGTTTGAGGACAATGTTTTCATGATCACATGTTGCCTTTTAGTCATGAACCCCTAAAACTTTATCTTCCAGTAAATCATTTATAACTCAAGATGAGCCCCATCTTTATTCAGAGACCCAAAAAGAGCCATCACACACACACAGGTTGCCTCCAGAAACTGGGCCCCTAGCAGGCACAGTGCACAACCCACCTTAGGAGAAAGGCTCTTGCTTGACAAGCAAGCAACATCAAAGGCAGAAGGTCTGAGGATGTTGGGAGCAGAATGTGTAACACAAAATTAAGAGCTTAGATATGGCATCTCAAGGACCCAATTCCAGTTCTGTTGTTTATCAACCAAGACCTCATGACAGAATATGGAAAAAAAGATCACATCACTCACAACAGGACTACCTTTCAAAAATGTCTTTATTTTCAGTTAGTATCATTGTGTGTGTGTGTGTGTGTGTGTGTGTGTGTGTGTGTGTGTGTGTGTGTGTGAACGGAGATCAGAGGACAGCTCACAGGAATTGACATTCACCTTCCATCCTGCTTTTGGGGCTTAGGCGCGAGCAGTGACATGAGAACTGCCACATTGGCTTTTAAAATGGATTCCGGGATCTGATCTCAGGTCAGAGTGGGTGGATTGTTTTTTTTTTTTTTTTTTTAACCCTTTGAGCCATCTTACCAGCCCCTACCATTTGGAGAATAAACAAGATACATTGCCTAAGCACACTGCACAGCACATTGCAAACACAGAGAAACATTGTAACACCATTACGGATGAGTTGATGTGGGTGGAGTTCAAGCAGCCTTCTCTCTGTCTCCCACAGCCTGTGGAACCAGGGTACAGATTAAGCAATATTTTTCAATATTTGAGGACAGTCCCTATAGTGATATTTTATTTGTACTAAAATGTGATTTGTATGTTAATAAAGTTGCCCAGGGGTCAGAGCTATTAGAGCCATAGCAAAAGCTGGGTGGTGGTGGTGCACGCCTTTAATCCCAGCACTTGGTAGGCAGAGCTAGGTAGATCTCTGTGTGTTCAAGGATACAGCCAGCATTGGAGACACACGCCTTTAATCTCAATACCAACCATAGAAGACCTGGAGGTCTGTACAGACAGGAAGTGACAAGGCAGTCATGTGGTTGGGTTTACAACCAATGAGAAGGCAGAACAGAAAGTCTATATAAAGACAAAAACACAGGAAGTAGGTCTCTTGGCTGAAGAGGCTAGCTGCAGCAGACAGGTAAGGCTCTTAGCTCTGACCTCTTGGCTTTCTTGGCATTGGTTCTGTGTTTCTTATTTAATAACATGGTTGGTTACATCTACAAGTCCCCATAAAGAAATACTTTTATATTGCAATCAAGTGTCAACAAACAGGTATGTACCTTCGGCCTAGAGAGATGGTTCCATCGTTAACATACTGTTCTTAAGAGGAACTGTGTTCAAGTCTCAGCACCCACACGACAGCTCACAATCTCCTAAACTCTGGTTCCAAACATACACACACTTACATACATACACCCCACACACATCACAATTAAAAATAAAAATAAACCTTGGAAATAGATACGTACCAAAAGAAGTTTCACCAAGCAATAATGACTGTTACTGTTTTATCTGTCTACTTTGCTTCATTAATTTATTTTTATTTATTCTTGGAAGTTTCCAAACTACAAAATAGTTGTAGAAATACAAAATACCCTTCACCTAGCAGGGTCCCTTGGCCTCAGCATGTCGTCATTCCGCACTGCCTGCTGGTGGAGGGCCAGTCTTCGCGTCATAAGCTGTTCAGATGTGTCCTTGTCTCTGTCCACAGACACCGCTGGTATCCCCACGCCATACCAGTTATTGCAAGCAAAAATGTCTGGTGAGTAAAGTCAACCCCTGTTGATAAGCAAGGGCCCAGACCTACCAATAGGTACTGCCTTAGTCAGTGTTCTGTTGCTGTGAAGAGACACCATGACCATGGTAGCTCTTAGAAAGGAAAGCATTTAACTTTACAGTTTCAGAGGTTCAATCCATTATCATCATGGCAGCATGCAGGAGAAGTAGCTGAGAGCCAGATCCTGATCAGCAGGCAGAGAGGCCGAGGCTGGGCCTGACGTGGGCTTTTTGAAACCTCAAAAGCCCAGTGACGCATTTCCTTCAACAAGGCCACGTTCCTAATCCTTCCAATCCTATCGGAGAGCTCCACTCCCTGGTGACTAAGTACTCAATGTATGAGCCTCCTGGGGGCCGTTCTTACTCAAACCCCCTCAGTGACCATATCATCAGGCCACTTCCGTGTCTCTCCCGTAAACACTCCTGCACACGCAGAAACAGAATTTGAACTGCAGGACAAGGCAGTGACTACACACCTGCCCCTGAACTAGTTCACCATGCACCCTACAGATAGAGTCGTCCCACCAGACGTGGTAGACACATCCACAGCCCCAGCACTTGGGAGGCTAAGACAGGAGATCCGGTGCTAGTTCATGACCACCCTAGACTACACAGTGAACTCCAGGCCAGCTTGAGCTATGGTGGCAGACCCTCCTGTCTTTGAAAAAAAAATTCTCTTATAAAACTACTGTGCCGTTACTACACCTAACACTTAAGGTTGATTTGGTAACCTATTCTCCTTTTGTGTTGTCTGCAACCCACTACATTGGTTTCAGGCCCCACTTACGTTTCCTGGCCTGTCGATTTACAGTAGAGAGCTGGAGACCAGTTCTCCTCCCCTGAAGAGGTTTAAAAGCCTGAGGGAGGGCCCTCCCTGCAGAAGGAGGGTGCACAGGAAATCACTGAGCCCACGGCACATTTACTGGAGGCTGACCAACACACCTGGCTCCTTCTCCCTCCTTGGCCTCCCCACCCCACAGAGCCCCCCCCCAGGGTGGCACTGGGAACACACAAGCCAGCTTGCCCCACCCTTCAAGGGACCTAGGAACAGTTCCAGGCGCCAGTGGGCCCCTCTTGGTGTATGTCCTGGCCTGTCTGTGCAGAGCTGGGGAGGCCTACAGAGCGAGGCGCACAGTGGCCTGACCACATCACAGGCCCAGGCCCGGGTGCAGGCTGCGGCAAGCTGTGGCAGGCTGCCTACCCTTCCCCATTTGCTAAGTTCCTTTTCTTTACCTGCACTGGGCCCAGCAAAGTGGTTACAAGTTGGTCCAGAAACTGCTAACAGGCTGGAGCCAAGGAACATGAAAGTGTGAGTCACCACTGCTTTGATTCTCCCTGGCCTTTGAATCTCGCATCAGGATCCAAACAGCAGAGAAAGTGGAGACTGCTGCTACCAAAAATGAGTAGGGCAGTCCCTGACAGAGCTCTGTGGCCAACCCCAACCTCACCCCAGGTCCTCCAGAAAGGGCAGGAAGGAGCAATGGGCAAAGGAAGGCCTTCAGGCTAGCAACACCTTTACCCCAGGAAAGACACCCTTTGCCTCTGTTCTTGACTTTTTCTTCCTATAAAGGCTTCAAACCTGCAGGGGCCAGGCTTTCCAGAAGTCGTGAGTTTCTCTAGCTGGAAGGCCGGAGGCAGGGGAGCTTGATGGACTCCACGTTGGAGGAGCAAGTATTGAAAAGCTGAGGAGAAACCCCCAAGGACTACTGGTCCTGTCTAGGAAGCAGTTGCTCTAACAACAGCCACAGGGCCCCTAAGAGCCAGGATGCTGCTGAGTTGTGCTGCCCAGGAAATGAGGGCAAAGGAGAAGAAAGCCCCCAAAGGTGGTGGCCGTTGAGGGGGAGCAGCTGATGGGGATGACAGCAGCATTTCCCGCTGCACCCCCTACTGTTACTTCCAGGATAGTTTCGAGGCTGTGGCCTCCTTTGTAACTCTGTCTTCTGTACCGAGGGACAGGGAGGTGAGAACCTTGTCCATCTTGTCTCTCATGGCACCCTTACCTCTGAGGGCAACCCCAACAACACACATGGAGTGCTCACAATCTGGTCCATGAGTGGATAAACACCATGTCTCAGTCTGCTCAAGCTACGTAACAAAACTTAACTTCATCTGCTGAGTGGTTTAAAAAGTCTTCACGTAGGAGCTGGGGAGGAGTCAGGCCACAGCGCAAGGCTTTCCCTCAACTACCTCAAGTCTGGTTCAATTCACCTGACTTAACGGAGGCGGAACCAAGCTAAGGGCTGCACCTTGATCTTAAGCGGCGCTTCGAGCTCCTGTGGCAAAGGGTGGTGCTCCTAGGGTAGTGCTCATAGGAGAGAGACTCTTTGGGAGGCAGAGCCTAGTGGGAGAGTTGGGGTCATTGGAGGTATGCCCTTGATGGGGACCGTGGAACTCATGTCCTCCTCTCCCTTTGGCATCTCAGCCATTCCGTGAGTTCACTCCGTCAGGGCTCCCACCACGAGGTGCCTTACCCACACACAGCCCACAAGCTGCAGGGCCAGACAGCGATAAGCCTGAACCTCTGGGACTGACAGAGTAACGCTCTTTACAGGCTGGTTATCTGGGGACTTGTGTCTGAAGCGGGAAGTTGGCTCTGTAAGAACCCTGGGACCCAGAATCTGGACACCAACTTGTTTCTACCCACCCTGCAGCTGTCTTCTGTCACCTCGATCCCTTTGGGTCCCTCCAAGGTGTCCAAGGACAACCCCAGACACGACGGTCTTGCTTGCCCTGGCTTTAATTCTAAAGTCAACAGGAACTTTCTCAGACTTTCTCAGTTCCTCTCTTTCTATCCCTCCTCCCAACCCGTTTGCTGTGACAGGGTTTTGTTCTGTAGCCCGAGCTGGTTTTATTTAAACTCTGACCTCTCGCCTTTGCCCCTGAGATCTAAAATTACAGCTGTTCACCTCCACTTTCATCTGCTTCCTCCCTTTTTTTGAACTCTTTTTGTCAAGACAAGGTTTCTCTGAGTAGCCCTAGCTGTCTTAGAATTGGAACTCACTCTGTGGACCAGGCTGGCCTTGAACTCAGAGTTCCACCTGCCTCTGCCTCCCGAATGCTGGGATCAAAGGTGTACCACCACCACTACCTGTCTACAATGTCACTTCCAATCGGGTTCTCTAGGATACCTGCTTCTAGAAATGCTGAAGAAGGGCACCCTATGCTTACAACCCAGGCCCTGGTTGGTGTTAGGATCCTGTTCTCACTCTTCCGGGTCTAATGTCTTACATCATCAGGAGGGCGCGGGCGACTGTGTACCGCCAGGTGGTCACGCAATCTCTGCCTTAAAAAGCTGCACACGGACCCACCCCCCCCACACACACACACCCCTACTCTCTCTCTCTCTCTGTGCCTCTCTTCTTGTGTTTCCTCTCTCTGTTCCCGCTCTGTTCCCTCCACCAGGCCTGGCTCCCCACCCACCCCCTTTCCCTCCATTAGGGCTCTAAAAACTAATACTGGGTTCTGCCGTGGCTGTGACTCTTCCGCCTAACAACCAGCGCTGTTCATCCTTTCAGCTGGTGCTTTACAAAAGCGCTTAGTCCCCCATCTTCACTTAACGGATGATTCATCATGCTCAAGATAATGTACTATTTGGTTAATAGAGCTAAGGGTCTGCCTGGGACATGCTTGCTCTTCTTACACTAAGCCGTTCTGATAGCTTCAAGTTAAAAACACAGAGCTTTCCAGTCCCCAAAATAAAATCTACTGAGGGCCTCAGTGGTACACATCTGTAGTCACAGAACTGAGCTGTGGTGTAGCTCCATGGCAGAATGATTAGCAAGCATGTGGGGAAGACTCCAGCATCAAAAATAGATGAGATATAGATGATGGATAGATAGATAGATAGATAGATGATAGATAGATCGATAGATGATAGATAGATAGATGATAGATAGATAGATAGATAGATGATAGATAGATAGATAGATGATAGATAGATAAATAGATAGATAGATAGATGATAGATAGATAGATAGATAGATAGATGATAGATAAATAGATAGATAGATAGATAGATAGATAGATAGATAGATAGATAGATAGATAGATAGATAGTAGATAGACAGACAGACAGTTGGTTTTAATCCCAGCACTCTGTAGGCTGAGGTAGGAAGATCATGGGTTTGAGGCCAACCTCAAACAAGATCCTGTCCTTCGTTTGTTTGTTTGTTTGTTTGTTTGAGACACTGTTTCTCTATGGAGTCCTGGCTGTCCTGAAACTATGCAGACCAGGCTGGCTTCAAACTCAGAAATCACCACCACCTGGCATAAGACCCTGTCTCAAGAAGAAAAAGGAGGAAGAGGAAGAAAAAAGAAAAAGACACACAGTTAGGGCTAGTGTCCTCCAATCAGCGTGAGAGCATGTTCAGCGTCCAGAGCAGCTCAGGTTCTGGAACTCTGACCAGGCACATCCGGGGAATGCAGGAACAACAGGCAATGTTTGAAAAGCTGGAGTCAGAGAAGGTGGGCTGTGTTTCTCTGACGGCGCCAAACCAACGAGGCGGCAACCCAGAACCTCAGCAGGTTCCTGACCTACAGCACCGTGAGGAGCTGTAGTCTTGGCAGGAGGTGTCTGTAGGTGAGCGGTCTCGGGCTGTAAACAGCCATGAGGAGGAAGTTGAAGTTGCTAGCTTTTGTACATGCAGGTGGATTGTTCTTAGACCCTTCCTTGTCTTGCACACTGTCAGCCTTCACAGTCAAGCCAGAGGAGGCTTGGCCATCCCTCTGAGCCTCACCCTGAGGGAAGGCTTTGCCAAATTCCCATGGGTCTGAGGCTCTGGGGTCCTTGACATGACTGTGCCCATGTCAACAACACACATTCACTCAGAACTTCATCCACTCTTTGTATGTCTACTCAAGGTTTCCTTGGCTCCCCACAGCATGTGTGGAGTGAATTTGACCATCCAGAGCTTCGTTCATTAAAAATACAAACAAGCATTGCCGGGCAGTGGTGGCATGCCTTTAATCCCAGCACTCAGGAGGCAGAGCAGGCGGATCGCTGTGAGTTCGAGGCAACCTGGGTACCAAGTGAGTCAGAAAGCGCAAAATAGCAGAGAAACCCTGTCTCGTAAAAACCAAAAAAAAAAAAAAAATACAAACAAGCAGAGCTGGATACAGTGGTTTACACCCCAGTAACCTCAGCACTGGAGATGCTAAGACAGGAGGATTGCCATGAGTTCCATGAGTCTCTTTTTACTGCAACTTATCCAAGCCTGAGGCCAACCCCAGAATGCACATGTCAAGTTACAAAGAGAAACAGAGTGAGCAACTAACTGCCTGAGCCTGAATCCAGTGACGTCATGATGTGCGTTATTCACTCTGCCAGAGACTCTGCCAGACTCTAACCCGCAGCTACTTTTTTTTTGCTGTGAGCCACCCACGTCACAAAGACCGGAAGCACTCCAAGTGTGTTCACTGTAGGAGATCCGGGTGGGAAACCAAATGGCAGCAGCAGATGACTTGGTTCGCAGGACATAAGAACAAGGTCGAGCCAGTCAGTCTGAGGGCCTCAGTCTAAGAAGCACCTAGGACAGGCCACTGACATGGTGCTCTCTGCACCAGAGATTGCCGGCCTTCACTTCCTGCAGACCCAAGACCCTTCAAAGGTAAGAAGACTGCAAGAGAGCTAAGTGAAGCAACTCTCCCCTGCGCAAGGCCAGATGAGGCCAGCACCCTTCTTCACGGATGATGGGTGCAGACTTCGGATGCTTCCATCCACGTGCTCTGTCGGGGAGCCAGAGGCCAGAGAGTCCCCTTGTCTCCTTCCTGCTAATAGCTTGTTACTCTGCTCCCTGACACAGTTTCATCATGTAGCCCAGGCTGGCTTTGAACTCATGATCTTCCCATACCTCTTTTTTGAGACAGGGGCTCATATATCTCAGGCTGGCCTCAAACCCCATAGCTGGCGGGGGATGACCTTGAATTTCTGATCCCCTTGCTTCTTTCTCCCCAGTACTGGGATCGAAGGCACGCACCGCCACACCCAGCTTATGCACGGCTAGAAATCAAAACTAGGGCTTTGCACACGCTAGGCAAGCATTCTACCAACCAAACTGCATCCCCAGCCTCCATGCCAGGCATTTTTCCACTTTCTTAATCTGCCATCCGAGAGCACACAATCGCCATCACCGAAAAGACATGTTTTCCAAAAGTGTTTCTTCACAAGGTACCTTGTGTAGAGCCAGGAGAGCACATCTTCCCAAACACAAGATTTGGGATACCTATGGGCCAAGGTGTGGGGACCAGGGATGGAGGTTAATTGAGAGCGTCGCAGTGGAAGTGGATGAGAGTGTCACCTATGTTTCCCCTCAGTTTCTTAGTTCTATGCACAGTCTAAGATGTCTCGTAATAAAGCCCACACTCTGTCCTTGCCACGGGGACAGGGTGGGGGAAGTCCAGAATATTCTGCCCCCTAAAAAAGGCATGCCCTGGAGATCACACATACAGTATCTACCATCCTGTTGGTATCCCTAGCCGCAAGGCAGGCTGGTCTTCTAGGAGGTTTAGCTGGGTAGCATTGTGCTTTGGTGCAACTTCTATTTCTACCTAAAAGCAGAATGGACCAGACCTGATAGCACAGACCTGTAATCCCCATCTACTTGAGAGGCTGAGGCAGGGGATTGAAAATTTAAGACATCTGTGGTCTGCAGAACAAACTCACTGCCCACCTAGGCCACTTCACAAGGCTCAGTCTCAAAATAAAAAGTGAAAAGGGGAGGGGAGAGCATCACTCAGAGGCATGGCACTTTCCTAGTACGTGTGGCACAGTGGGTTCAAGGCCCAGTTCCACCCCAAAATACAAAAGCCGCAAAGGGAAAATAGATACTGCCTGAGTCGGGGCCACGATCCTGCTTCCCCCGTTTCCAGTATTGTGCCCAGTATTAAATCTGACTACACACATGCCTAATTATCGACAGTCAAGATGCCTGTGGACTCTCCGAGCCCATTCAGAGGCCAAGCACGGTGTTAAGTTGAGCCTCGTGGTGCAAACCTGTAACTCCAGCTACTGGTCGAGGGGTGCGGGAGCTGAGGCAAGAGGACCCCAGGTTCAAGGCCAGCCTAGGCAACTTAATGAGGCCTTGTCTCAAAACAGGGATCAAGATTCCATGAGAAGCACTTGCCCTGTGTGTACAGAACCCCGGGTCCAAGCCTCAATATAAGAACCAAAAAAAAAAAAAAAAAAAAAAAAAACAAAAAAAAAAACAAACCCACATTTTGACACAACCCCATTCTAAAGTTAAAGACAAGAATAATCTCCATGCATGAGCTGGGGGTCAGGAGCAGGTTTGATTGAGTTCTATGAAGAACAGTGGATTGGAAAGGAGTTCGGGGTCCTCCGGGGGACCCCCAGATGCACAAAGAAAAGGACACTCTGTCTTTGTGTAGATTTCATTTTAATTACATGTTCTGGTTTACAGAAATCACTGTGTGTAGGAAAGCCATGGCAGGAGAAGGGAGATGAGTTGGGAGGAGGAAGTGGGTCAGGAAGCCGGGGAGAGGGGGTCAGGAAAGGGTAACGGGGCGAAGATGTCGAAACGCATTATATAAACTGGCTGTGGTGGCCTACATCAAATCACCTCACTCAGGAAACAGGCAGGAGGATCTCTGTGAGTTCAAGGCCAGCCTGGTCTACAGAGCGAGATCCAGGCCAGCCAGGACTACATACAGAGAGACCCTGCCTCTAGAAAAACAAAACTAAACAAAATACATTATACACATACGTGAAAATATCATAACAGGAGCCCTTATCGTGTGTAAGCAGTATGCTAACACAAGCACTAAAGGAACAGAAAGGGATTGTTGTTGTTGTTGTTGTTGTTGCTGTTGTTTCCCTAGGTTTCTCAGATTTGGGCTGTTGTAGTGTTTTGGAGTCTCCCACACTTCAGGTTGTCTGGAACCCCCCCCCATATATTCAAGGATGACCTCGAATTCTCCCCTCCACCCTCCCCCTCCCCAGGGCTGGGATTACCAGTCAGTGTGTTGCTGGCATTGAACCCGGGGCTCACACACGCTGAGGGCACTTACCTCCTGAGCCACAACCCCCTCTCCCAGAACAAAACCTTCCAGACAATACTTGTTCCTGCACTGGGGTCTTCTCTTTCCTCACTGGTCCAGGTGCCTGCCCCTTGACCACGCCACATTAATGCCAGCTCCCCACCCCCCAGCGTCCATGAAGGTCTCTGTACTGCTCCCCGCCCCCAAGAAAATCTCCGAGCTCTTCAAAACTAAAAGAAATTAAAATAAGATATAATTATACACAGTTGCAACAATAACCACAGGGTTGGTCCCTATAAATGTTGCAATACTTTATTGGTCAGCTTCTGATCTACCACATGAAACATTGTTTTATTTCAAACCCTTTTCCTCACTCCCACTAAGGGCAGAAGCATGTCAACCACCATTTCTTACAGACAAGAAGAAAGAGTCCAGAATACAAAGGGGGATTAGTTACTATATTGTTATTTTGGGGATGTGGGAGAAGGGAACTTTTGTCTATTTGAGTGTTAGCTCCAATTCACTTTTCTGGCCTAGAATAACTTAGCAATTAGCTAGACTTTCTGTGCTTCACATGTGAACATGCCAGATTTGAAAACACACAAAACAGAGGTTGGTGAAGTATCTTTTTAGTCTCAGGAAATTGAACTCTCAAATTGTATTGCAATTGATTGCATGGGTTTTCATGGGTATTTATCCCGTCTCGCTACATGTAGACTCATCTCAGTAAATACGTGTAACCACAGAACGGAGGAAACTGTTCCAGCAGGAGAGAGAGAGATAGAGAGAGACATCCAGAGAATGAACATGTTCCCCCACAGAAACACACACTGAGGACGATGTTGGTGCAGGGGTCATTCACAATCCAGAAACTTCTGAAAATGTTCTCTCTCGCAGTGTCAGCCATGCAGCCCTTACCCTTCCGGGGAGGCTGTATCACCTTCTTCAGGGATGTAGCCACTGGCGAGCTGCCTGTGACCCCCACCCATGCTCACACAAGCAACCCTCGTTAAACTCAGTGTCAGGGGTGAGGTGGCTCATCACGCAAAGATGCTCGCTGCCAAGCCTGAGTTCAATACCGAGGACTTACATGGCAGAAAGAGAGAACTGACTCCGTAAGCTGTCCTCTGACCTCACACAAGATCTGTGGCACACGTGTCACACACACACACACACACACACACACACTCACGCTTATACACAAGATAAAGAAATGAAAATCTGTTTTTAAAAAGTGCCAGTGAGTCACATGCACACACTAAAAAAGAGATGTAAATAAGAGGGGGATTATTGGAAAGAGGAAGGTGGTTCCGTGGGAGGAGGAGGGGGTAAGAGAGAGAGGGGAATAGGTAAGAGTGAATATGACCAAAATATATTATATATGCATGTATGAAGTTGCCAAAGGAAAACATTTTAAAAAGGAAAGACTCTTCCTCATGAGCAGCTGGCTAGGGGTGAGGCTCAATGGTACAGTGCTTTGAAAGCAAGGCCCTGGTCTCATACCCAGCACTATAAAAAATAAAAGGAAGGGGGGAAGAGGTAGAGGAGAGAAGAGAAAATACCTGTCCACGGAGAAACATATGTGCTTGGAGTTGACCAATAGAAGAGATCCTTTCTGTCTTAGCCCGTGTTTGAGGACTGTGGCTGAGAAGATCCTGGAGTCTTAAGGGAACTTCTGTCCTCAAGGAAAGACCTAATCCAAGACAAGGAATCGTGGCTCTGGCTAACAGCACCTACAGCTCACAGAAATCTCAGAGTGTATGGAGCACAGGTACCAAGAGCTTGAAAATCCACTTTTCCTTTCTCCCTCCTTAGATTTTTTTTTTTGAGTTACAAAGGAAAAAACAAAAACAAACAAACAAACAAAAAACCCCAACTCTCCCTCCATTTTTGAAGTCTTAGACCTCTCCATATACAAATTAATAATTCTATAAAGGAACCAACTTGCTGTCACACAGCATGTCCTCTTAAGGACTTTTGGAGCCATGAAGAGATGTTCCTGCTGGGGTAGAGCACACCTCTAATCCAAGCACTTGATGGCCAAGGAAAAGGTTTCACCAGTTCAAGGCCAGCCTATGCTACATAGTGAGACTCTGTCCCTAAAAAACAACAAAAAATACAAATCACTGCTCCCTTTTTGATAATTTTTTTATTTTACATATTAAATTTCCTCCAACACTTACATATCTAGCATCATTCACTCCTGCCAAATTCATCCAATAAAAGGCTACTGGATTCCTTCTGTGTGCCAGCCACCAGCTAGAGAGCCCAGGCATAAAGTAGGAGCCGACAGACACGCCCTCATGACTCCGCCGTCCAGAGGTCAGCAGGAGCCCTGCCTGGTTCCCAGGAGTGGTACATGCTTGTAACCCTCGTACTTGGGAGGTTGAGGCAGGAGAATCAACTTAAGTTGAGATTTAAGCACAGTGATTTCCAGGACAGCCTAAATAACAAGATTTTACCTCAAAAATAATCCATCCATCAGTCAGTCCTAGAGTCAAGCAGAAGGGATTGTTCTGAGCAACAATATGTTCAAAGAGTTTTCTTTTCCCTTTCAGTGTTAAGGACTAAACTTCATTCATGCTAGGCAAGTGCTACCAGGGAGCTATGTCCCAAGCCTCTTGGCTTTTTGTTTTGAAGTGGAGTCTCACTATATGGCCCAGGCAGTCCTTAAACTTACTCTGTAGCCAAAGCAGGCCTTGAACTTTTTTTTTACTAGAACAGTATCTTGCTACATATGTAGCCCTGGCTGGCCTGGAACTCACTATTACAGATCAGGCCAGGCTGAATTTACAGCTCTCCTCTTGCCTCTGCTTCAAAGTGCTGGGATTGGCCGGATGGTGGCGGCGCATGCCTTTCATCCCAGCACTGGGGAGGCAGAGGCAGGCGGGTCTCTGTGAGTTCAAGACCAGGCTGGTCTACAGAGTGAGTTCCAGGACAGCCAGAACTACTCAGAGAAACCCTGTCTAGAACCCCACCCCCAGAGAGAATTTCTCATCCTCCTGCCTCTGACTCTCCAGAAACCAGTTACCTGACTGTAACTCCAGCACCTCCAGGAAGCAGAGGTTCAGAGAGTGCCTCAAGTTTTAAGTCAGCCCGTTCTACAAAGTGAGTGCCATACCCGCCCCACATTACACAGGGAGAGCCCCGTCTCAAAAGACAAACAGAGGGGCTGGAAAGATGACTCACTCTGAGGTTGAGAACACAGGCTGCTCTCCCAGAGGACCCAGGCTTGATTCCTAGCACCCACATGGTGGCCTACAACCATCTGTAACTTCAGTTCCAAAGGTGATGACACCCTCTTCTGACCTCAGAGGTACCAGGTCCACACGTGATACACATACATACATGCAGGTAAAACACCCATATGCATAAAATAAACAAATCTAAAAGTTATAATAAAATATGAATGTTTATAACAGGCTTGCTGATAATAGCCATAACTGGAAAGAACCCATCGTGTGTCATCTAATGAAGAAAAGCTGATTCACACCCACAGCAGAGCTCTGGCCCGTAATAAAAGGACCCGATGACGCAGCAGCCTAGACAAATCTCAAACAACGCAGTACTCAGAGTGAGAGCAATGCTCTAAAAAGGCGACCTGACTAATTCAGTGAACTGTTTGTTGTTCGCTTTGTTTCATATTGGACAGTCATATAGCAGCTAGGTCATATAATACATTCACATAGCAGCTAGGCCATACTCACATGACAGGTCTCACATAGAGGCAGCTCATACTCACATGACAGGGTCTCACATAGCCCAGGCTAGGCCTCATACTCACATGACAGGGTCTCACATAGCCAGCAGCCTCATACTACATGAAGGTCTCAATAGCCAGCAGCTCATATTGTTATGACTAGATGTTTCCTACCTTCACTTTCATGTAATTATAGACTTATACTTAGACATTACTCTTTTATGCATGCTGGGACCAAATCAAGGTGTGCATGTTAGGAAACTAACACATCCAAACTAAATTCTTAAAAGAGAATTAGTAAGCTCATGCTGAAACTAATAGGTGGGGTAGGAAGAAGAAAAAAATTCAAGAGCTAGCTACAGAATGAGACCTCACCCAAAAATAAATAAATAAATGAAGGAATGAATAGATAGATAGATAGATAGATGATAGATGAATGAATGAATGAATGAATGAATGAATGAATGGACTGGGAGGATAGCTCATTCAATAAAATACTTGCTTGTAAGCAAGAGATCTAGGTTTGATTCATGGAGTTCACATTTAAAAGCAGGTACAGTGCCAGGTGGTGAGGAGCCAGAGGCAGGTAGATCTCTGCGAGTTTGAGGCCAGACTATGCCAAAGCAAGTTCCAAGACTACACAGAGAAACTCTGTCTCAGAAAACCAAAACAGAATAAATAAGCAAACAAATAAATAAATGTAAGGAAGTGCAGTGATCGCAGCCCTGGGAAGGAAGAGGCGGGTGTTTGCAGGTGCTTGCTAGGCGGCCAGCCCTAGCTTAGTTGGCAAGCTCTAGGCCAAGTGACAGACCCTCCCTCAAAAAAATGAGATGGGTGACTCTGGTGGGATGACGCCCAAGGTTTGCGCCAACCTCTGCGCGCGCGCGCGCACGCGCGCACACAGACACACACACACACACACACACATACACACACACACACACACACACAGATGGAGGTGCTGGGGGGCGGGGAATTCTGGTCTTGGCCATCAATCTTCCTAAAGTAGCTGCCTAAGCTGCCTGATTCCAATGCAGCAGCCAGCACCCTGACCTGATCATGCAGTTTTGACAAAAGCTGCTATCTCCAGAGTTGTCACTTAAACCAAACAGCACAAAAGCAATACCCTCTGTCTATGCTAAATGTTTGGAAAGCAATTATAGATGTCTTGCTATGCAGCATCATGCCTTCCTGAAACCCTTCACATTTTTTTTTTTTTTTTTTTTTTTTTGGTTTTTTGAGACAAGGTTTCTCCGTGTAGTTTTGGTGCCTGTCCTGGATCTCACTTTGAAGACCAGGCTGGCCTTGAACTCACAGAGATCTGCCTGCCTCTGCCTCCCAAGTGCTGGGATTAAAGGTGTGCGCCACCACTGCCCGACTCAAAACTTTTACTTCTAACTGATACTTTGTAACTCTTAATGATTCTAAGCCAACCAAATTAAGAATGGAGAGGAAGAAGGAAAGAATGGAGGATGAAAAAAAGAGAGGAAGGGAGGAGGGAGAGAGAGGCGGGGCTTCATCGTCTCTGGACTGCTCCCTGCGTCCAGGCCCCAGGCTCTCCTTCCTTTGAAGACCGTCCTTGCCCCCAGCCCTGGGCTGTGTCTCTGCTTTCACCCAGAATTTTGTTTTGTCTTGTGTTTGTTTGTTTGTTCTGAGACTTGTGGACTGGTGAGTTCTTTAAACAGATCCCAAACTAAGGAAACTGTGCTGCCCGAAGGGAGGAAAATCTATGGTGCTATTAATAAACCAGGGACTTTCTAGAATGAAGAATAATTGCCAAAGGTTTAAACCCCACCTCATGTTAGCCCAGTGGCCACAGAAGAGGGGTCCCTCTAAGTCCCCAAGTTCCTACTTCAAGGAAGCTCCAACCTCTACCTCTCAGCTGTGTCCAAATCCACTCCTCCACCGAAGTGGTCTGTGGGGCTGTAGCCTGTCCGTCTGTCCGTCGGTCCATGCTGAGAAGAAAGGAGGGAGGTGACCCGTGAGAAGACAGAGCGCAGGCAGGCAGGCAGGCAGTCTCCTGACTCTGCCTGAACTCACTCTCCGTTTGGTCTCTGTATGGCTACACGGCAATGCCACTGTTTAGCCCTGTGGTCCCAGGCAATTTACTCACATTTGCAAAACCTCAAATCAAGAAAGAAATGGAAACAAATGAGTAAAAGGCGTAATTATCCATCACTACCATCCCAAGATGTTTTTGTTTTTGGGGGGTTGTTTTGAGTCAGGGTTCACTATGTAGCCCAGGCTAGCCTTAAACCCACACTCTTCCTGCTCCAATCCCCTGAGTAGAATTATACAATCATAGGTTCCATGACTAGCCAGTCCAAAAGTTTTCCTTGTTCAGTATTCATCCTGTCTCTTTTAATAGCATATTAGTTACTTACCTCCATTGCATGACAAAGTATATGGTCAGAGCAACTTAAGGAAAGAAGGATTTATTTTTGGTTCACAGGTCGAGGGAACAGACTACAGTAGTGGGAAGGCATGGTGTCAGGAATGTGTGACGGGTGGTCATATATGTCTGCAGCCAGGAAGCACAGACTGATAACGCTGGCACTCTGCTGGAATAATCCTCTTCTTTCAGTCCAGAACAGCAGCCTAGGGAATGGTATGGCCCACAGTTAAGTGTCCCCATCAACCTAACCTGATAATCCCCAACAGCCACGCCCAGACCTTTGTCTCCTAGGTCCTTCTAGAACTGGCCAAGCTGACAAAATTAACCACAAACAGCATCTTGAGTGGTGTCTCTTCAGAACAGATCCCCCAAATAAGGAGCTGAAAGCACCTGTGGAAAGGCCAAGTCATTCCATAACTAAAACTATCTGTTCGGGGGAGGCCAGCTTGCCCTACCCTCAGACCCGTGGATCAGTTGCTACAGGACCCAGATTGGGCATGTCTTCTCCTTGGCATCACGGTGAAAATGCTCAGATGTGATCTCTTGCCCAACTGACGATGCCATGCGCCTAGCGTTGCTGGAATGCCAGAGGAAGAGGGGCTGCCTGAAAATGAGCTCATTCGAAGGAGCACCAGCCCCTGATGGGGGAGCACTTGGATAAAGTCAGGCCTGAAGCAAGCCCTATTCAGGGAGGGGTCAACTAGTTGGAGCTGGAAGCAAATTCCACTTTGGCATCAACTAGCTTTTTCGTCATTGAAAAACCCCACAGTGCGGCGTGGTGGAGCTTTAATCAGCATCGGGAGGCAGAGAGGGGATCTCTGTGAGTTCGAGCCAGCTGATACAAGTGAGTCAGAAAAGGCAAAGACACAGAGAAACTGTTCGAAAAAAAGAAAAAAGAAAAACCCCACAGATGGTAGACTCTGGAATCCTAGCAGCTGAGTTTAAAGTTGGCTTCATCATTACTAGCTACAGGAACCTGGCCCATGACTGGTCATCTTGGGACTGTGGTTACCTCACCTACAAAGTGAGGTACAAGATGCTGCAGACCTAGAATCCCAGCCATGGGAGGCAGAGGTAGGATCGGGAGTTCACGGTCATTTTGGCTACAAAGTGAATTCAAGGCCAGCCTGGACTACTTGAGACTGTGTCAAAAAAAAAAAAAAAAAAACACCTCACAGATAAAAAAATCTATTCTTTAGACTAAATTTGTCCTTCTAAGCCATATTTGCAAAATGTCTAGTGTGGGTCCATTGGAACCAGGAACTGGAGCCACCAGAACTATAAGCCAACAATTCAAAGATTTGTCATTTGTAAAAACCTGGAACTGCACTGAAGTGATCATTTTTTCTCCTAAATTGTGGATTCACTCACAAAGATTCCTCTAAAAGTCAGCATAACCCTACTGAACCAGCATGAACTGTAACTGAGCCAGCATTTTCTAAATGACTGAACTAAAGCATTAGAACATTTTCTGGATCAAGCCAGCTTCTGTTTGTAACTCTTCTAATAAAAATCTTTAAATGGCATTTGTATTTTTGCTGAGCATTGTGCAAATAAATCTTTCAGAAAATATAGTCTTTCAATTATTAACTCCTGAATTCTGGCTGACACACTAATTACCTGCTAAATATCCATTTACTTGTATGCGTGCATGGGTGCATGTGTATGTGTGTGTATGTATGTGTGTGTGTGTGTGTGTATATTTGTGCATGCACACACATGTGTCCATGTATACACACATGTACGTGTGTATGAGAAGCCAGAGGTCAACCTCAGATGTTTCTCAAGAGTAGACCTCCTTGTTTTAAGACAAAATCTGTCCCTGGGATCTAGGGGTCTGCTATTAGACGAGGCTGGCTGGCCACCGAGCCCCAAGGATTCACTTGTCTCAACACCCCCGGCACCGGGATTTTACGAGTGCACCACAGCAAGCAGCTTCTTCCCTGGGTTCCGGGAACTGAACTCTGGACCTCACACTTTCGCCACATACGCTTCCATGCCTTATCCATCTCCCCGACCTTGGTCCTATTTCTTCACTGAAACCTAAACTTATTAAGGAGAGGCTGTATTCAGCTTCTCTTCTTTGGAGAGATATGTGCCTGTGTGTCCATGTTTTGAGAGGTGAGTGGGAATTTGGGGGAGTTACAGGAGCTTTCAGGAAATGTTCGGCCATGAACTCGTTCCTAAATTCTCTCCAGTTGGCATTAAGTGTGTGCCTGAGCTCCTGCTCATAGGATGCCTGTAAGGAGGACGCCATGCAGAGGGACAGCCTGAAGCCAGGCGGTGGTGGCAAGGCCAGCCTGGGCTACAGAGGGAGTTCCAGGACAGCCAGTGCTACACAGAGAAACCCGGTCTCAACAAACCAAAAAAGAAAAAAGGAAGGAAAGAGGAGGAGGAGGGAGGCAGGGAGGGAGGGAGGGAGGGAGGAGGGAGGAGGAAGAAAAAGAAACTACTAGGTAAAGTGGTGCAGCTCCAGCAAGGTTCTGGCAGGGTGTGAGGAAGCTGGGACCAGAGGGGAGGGGAGGGGAGGGGAGAGGAGGGGAGGGGAGGGAGGGGAGGGAGGGGAGGGGAGGGAGGGGAGGGGAGGGGAAGTTGAACAAGCATGGTTTATGAGGGAAGCCTAGGGGTTCTGGAGTCCCCAGCAGTTTCAAATCTTGACTTGGTAGCTGAATGCTGGTGTGTGTGTGTGTGTGTGTGTGTGTGTGTGTGTGTGTGTGTGTGTGTGTGTGTGTGTCTGCAGTCTGCCCCCTCCTTGGCCCCTTAGCTTAGAAGATGGCTACATTGGAATATTACAAATCAGAACGATCCTCTCTAGGCCATGGCTGCAGCTTAAGTTAACTTGTCAAGAAAGTGTGAATTACATGTCAGTATCATAAATGTGTTTATTTTCAGCCTTCCCTAAAAACAGTGAGGAGGAAGGAAGCCTGTATCACAAAGCAGCCTGCAGGACAAGCACAGGGTCCTCACTGCTCTCCCCAACTCCAGTACCCCTTCCCTGGGAAACCAGAGGGAGCCTCTAGCCTGCAGGAGGAAGAGGTACAGAGAACAGGAAGCGGTACAGGCCCCTGTGAGTCCTGTGCAAACCACTGAGCCTGGAGCCTGCCGACTGCCTCAGGGGAAACCCCAGCCCACCCTCATCAAAGGGTTCCTGAGGAGCCTTAGACTGTATCCTGAGGGTCTCTGGCCACCGCCTGCCACCTGACTTTCTGGGAGTGCAAACATGCCCAAGCCCCTCCTTCTGAAGATTCTGTCTTCAACCACAAACCTGGAGGAAGCAGGAGAATCCCACGTTTGAAGGGATGTTAACTAGAACCTGTCTCAAAAAAGAAAGGGAAGAAAGGAAAAAAAGGACAGAGGGAGGGAGGGAGGGAGAGAGGAAAAAGAAAAGAAAGATACAGCCATGGGCTCCCATGGCTGTTGAAATAAAATCCAGTGTACAGAGCCTCCAGAAGTCCCCCGATAATGACAATCCCAGGCTGCCTTTCCTTCACCTCTCCAGTCTCTTTGGATACCAAACAGTAGGACCCTCCTGCAGGGGTGCTGTGAAGACCCCCTTAGATAGTAGGTCTCCTGCAGGGGTGCTGTGAAGACTCCCTTAGATAGTAGGTCTCCTGCAGGGGTGCTTGATAGTACTCCTGCACGTGAAAAAAGTAGGTCTCCTGCAGGGGTGCTCTGAAGACTCTCCAGGTTCCTGCCTTGAGTTCCTGCCCTGACTTCCCTGGATGATGGACAACAAGCTATAAGATGAATTAAACCCTTTCCTCCCCAAATTGCCTTTGGTCATGGTGTCTTATCTCAGCAATAAAAACCCTAACTAAATCAAAAGGGTTTATTTCATCTCTCATGTACAGGCCATCATCCAGGGAAGCCGAGGTAGGAGCTATAAAGCAGAGACCAGGGAGCCATGATGCTCACTGACTTGTTCCCCTCGGCTTACTCAGCTATCTTTTCTAGGTAGCCCAGGCCCATCTGTCTTGGGGATGGTACCACCCACAGTGGGCTGGGCCCTCCTACTTTAATTAGCAATTAATAAAATGTCCCACAGGCCAGTCCGATGGAGGCAATTCCTCAGCTGACATTCCCTCTTTCCAGGTGTGTCAAATTGACAACCGACTCTGACAGGGTTACTTCTGAAGACGAAGTCCAAACATCTGGGGTATATTAACCTCCTTCCTAGGGCTTCTAAATCCCCCTACCTCTGCCTCCAGCGTGCTTGGATTACAAATGTGTGTTACCACATACTTCTTAATGATCTTCACAGGTTCGAGTGAGTTTGTTTGTTTGCTTGTTTGTTTTATTGTTTTTGAGGCAAGGACTCTTGTATCCCATGCTGGCCTGAGCTGGATCATGTAGCTGAGGATAACCCAGACCTTCTAATTCTGCTGTCTCCACCTGAGTGCTGGATTACAGGCATGTACCACCACATCTAGTTTATGTGATCCTAGGTATCAAATCAAGGGCTTTTTTCATGCTAGGGAAGTCCTCTACCAACTGAGCCCCAGCCACAGTCCATACCTGACTTTTTATATTGCCTGAAAAGTTTGAGGATAAGCAGTAAGCATTGTTTTGCATATTATTATTATTATTATTTGCATATTTACTTTATGTATATGAGTTTTTTGCAGCATGCATATCTGTGCACCACATGCATACAGTGCCTACAGAGGCCGGAAGAAGGCATCGGATTCCCTGGAGTTACAGATGGTTGTGAGGGGCTGTGTAGGTGCTGGGAACTGAACCCAGGTCCTCTGGAAGAACAGCCAGTGCTCTTGACACCGAGCCATCTCTTTCCCCTCAATCATAATTTCTTGAAATACAAAATACTTATGTAGCATGTGAAGATAAGTACTTAAAGTACTGTGTGTGTGTGTGTGTGTGTGTGTGTGTGTGTGTGTGTGTGTGTGTGTGTGAGAGGAGAAAGGGATCTCACTCTGCAGTCCAACCTTGTACAGCTGTTACCTTGAAAGTTAAACATTCCTTCCTGGAGGGAAGAGGGACTCTCATAAGATCAGATAATAGGCAAAACGTACAAGGCCAGGAAGTAAATGAAATTTACAAGGCTCAGGAAACTCCTGAAAGTTACAAGACTCACAGGGCCCTTCCCAGGGATGTATAAGCAGTAACAGTTGCTGGGGAAAGGGGCCTCTGACTGGCTGAGCTACTTGGAAGTCTTACAGAGAGCAGGGGATACAGCGTTCAAGAACTGTGTTCTGAGTCACTCCTGCTGGGATGGGCTTTTTCAGAATGCAGCTGTGGCTGAGTCATCCACACCCCTCTAAGGCCTCCTCATCCACACTCCTGCAAGCAATAAACAACTCCCTGGCTCACTAAGCTACACTTGGGTGAAATTGTTCCCGTGGTCTGTGTCAGAGCCTTGATGTTTGTCCTTGGCTCCCCAGGAGAAATCATACAACACCTGAGCTAGCACGGAACTCACTAGGCTAGCCTCAAACTCAAGACAGTCTCACCGTATCAACCTCTGGGCTTGAAGCTGGGATGACAGGCATAAGTCAACCACGCTTGACTAGCAAAACACACAAATGCTAGCTTCATGGTTACTGTGAATCAAAAAAAAAAAATGGTGGATGCGCACGCCTTTAATCCCACACTCGGGAGGCAGAGCAGGTGATCTCTGTGAGTTCGGCCAGCCTGGACACAGAGTGAGTTCCAGGAAAGGCGCAAAGCTACACAGAGAAACCCTGTCTCGGAAAAGAAAAAGAAAAAGAAGAAAGAGAGAAAGAGAGAGAGAGAGAGAGAGAGAGAGAGAGAGAAGAAAGAGAGAAAGAAAGAAAGAAAGAAAGAAAGAAAGAAAGAGAGAAAGAAAGATGCAAATATCCATTAACTCAAGGCTAGCTCAGGCTACATGGCAAGACTCTTGTCTCAAAAAAAAAAAAAAAAAAAAAAACAGGGCCAATGAAATGGCTCAGTGGGTAAAAGTGCTTGTCATCAAGCCTAGTGACCTGTGGTTCATTCCCGGGACCCACGCTGGGGGAGGGGAAAGCCCCCTGCAGTGAACTGCCTTCTGACCCCCACAGACACACACACAGTCACCTGTGCACGCAGCCCTGAACTTCCGATGTTCTTTCTCAGAGGATGGAGGAATGAGCTGTGGAGAACAGAGTTATTTACCCCAGCTGCATTCAGCTCACACGGTCGCTCCTCCCCGTTCCTTGTCCCTGGAGTCCAGCCGAAATAAACCCCACAGTCAAGACCCTGGGTTCTTGAGAATTTGTTCCACTCCCAGGCACCGCACTGAGTCCAGCATAGAATGAGGGCCCCCGAAACCAGGCTGGTTCTATCTAAAACGGGCAGGAGATTAAGCTGAACGTGGCTCCTCTGAGATCCACGGGATGAGTCCCCTCCTCTGTGCCACTTTGTCCTCCAGAGGCAGCTGTCCCATGCTCCAGCATCCCTGACAGTTCCGATGCCCTGATCCCCCAGCGTGACAGTGGCCAGGATGGACAGAGCATGCACTGCGGTGATGCAGACCCTGACGAGTTCCTTCATCACCTTTTATCAGACAATGTGGTTTGAACAAAAGTCTGTAAAGCTTGAAGGAGAGGACAGACTCACCCAAGCTGTCCTCTGGCCTCTGCACACACAGCATGGCACAGCCAAACGCAATAAATCAATGTTTAAAAAAGATAGAAACTCAGGGGTCAGTGAGGTATCTCACTGGGTAACAGAGCTTGCCGCCAAGCTTTATTTGACCTTTATTTTATTTTATTTGACTTTTATTTTTTCATTGATTTTATTTGATCCCAGGACATACCTGGCACAAGGAGAGAACCAGTCCCTAAGGGCTGTCTTCTAACCACCACATGCATGGGCTGGCACATGAGCAAGCAAGAGCGTGCCCACCTGTGCCCACACGTGTACACACACATAATAATAATAATAATTAGTAAGGTAAGAAATAGAAATCCACTGTTCTGGAGACTCAACCCCCAAAGCAAGGTGTTGGCAAGACCTGCACCCTCAGAGGTGTCTAAGTACCAGGACAAAATGCTCTCACATCCCCCCGCCTGCTGGCTCCTCGGCTTCTGCTGTTTCCACTTTCAGGAAGGGGCGCAGAGGTGCTGGAGAGATGGCTCCGTGGCTAAGAACACTGGCTGCTTTTTCAGAGGACTCGAGTTCGTCTCCCAGCAACCATGTGGTCGCTCACAGCCATCTGTGACCTCAGTTCCAGGGCATCTGACACCCACTTCTGGCCTCCGCAGGCACCAGGCACATGCGTGGACCATACAGGCAGACAAAACATTCATACGCGTGGAAGTAAAAGAATAACCTAAAAGAGATACTCCTCAACGTGGGAAAGATGCAGGCAGCAGTAGTAGTAGTAGTAGTAGTCTTTTGGATCCTTGCTGTAAGGAAGCAGGAAAGGAGCTCCCTGAGGTGATCAGGAAGGAGTCCTTCCTGGAGCTCCGGCAGCAGGCTGCGTGGGAAGAGCTGACCTTCCGAGAGTTTGACCCTGGCAGCCAGTTCTTCACAGCCTTTTCAGAAGCCCGTGTCCCTTGCTGGAATCTCCCCTAAACAACCTCAAGAGGGCTTGCTTTCTTTACCAACATGACAGAGGGTAGGCGTCACTTCTAATAAGCACCTTCATCGCGGGGCTCCCCCACAGAGCCTCAGGAAATCTGGAGGGCTGTGACCCCAGGTTTCCATCTTCCAAAAGTCGTAGCCTCTTGGCCTAGGCCCGCCCTTTGAGCGCCTGTGGACAGCAGGCTGAGCTCAGGGAGAGAAGCTTTCAGGGTAGCCCTGGAGCAGTAGCAGGAAGTGGGGAGAAATACCCCAAGTTTCTTGTCCTCGGGGAAGAAAGCCGCCTGGCTGCCTCTCCCTTTCTTCCAGTCAAAACAAATCTAAAGTGGAAGAGCCGCTGAGCAGGAACGGCCTGAGGCCTGAGGCTCACCGCTCAGGGTTACAGACGGTTCGAGACGACCGCCCTTCAAGCCCAGACACGCACAGAGCACACAAGCCACACACTAAGTAGTCACCTTTTCCCCAGCTCTGAGAGGACTGATTGAGTAAGACGACATCTGTGGCCCCAGCGGCTCCCGGCTCTGCAAGCCCAGCCCCGCAGACACTTGGATCACCGCCAGTCCGCAGGGCTGTGCTAGCATTACTGCCCGGACCGAGGGGACCCGAACTACAGACCTGAAGACGTTTGCCTGAAGGCTTGGCAGCTGAGGCCTCCGGCTTCGGCTCCTGTGCTGGGAGAGGGCTTCCTCGCTTGTTTTCCTGTCTCCCTGGCAAGGGTGTGGGCAGGCCAGACCGGCACACAAGGATAATAAGAAGCAGGCTGGCTGAACACTTCGCAGAGCCTAGGCCTGGACAAGCAGGACCTCTCTCGGTGATGGTGTCAGAGCCAACAGCACCCTGCTCCCAGGAAACTCCGGGACACAGCGATGTCTGGTCTGCACAAACAGCTTCAGAAGCTTTCTCATGTCCCAGCCAGCCCCTTCCCAAGAAGCAATTTGCATGAGCATTCTTTTTGTTTGTTTGTTTGTTTTAAGGCATGATCTCACTCGAGGGCTGCACTCGAACCCACTATAAAGCATGACCTGGTCTCAAACTCACAGATAACCTCCCGCCTCAACAGCCTCCCAAACTCTGAGATTATAACAAGGCACTGTTGAGCCTGGATCAGTGTTTTGTTGCTATTGTTTTTTGTTTTTCCAGACAGGGTTTCTCCGTGTAGCCCTGGCTGTTCTGGTACTCGCTCTGTAGACCAGGCCGGCCTCAAACTCACAGAGATTCGCCTGCCTCTGTCTCTGGAGCGCTGGGATTAAAGGCGTGGGCCACCACCGCCCCGCCTGGGTCAGCTTTCTTAGAGGTCGCATTGAGCACAAACTGCGAGGCCCTAGCTTCTCTTCTGTGTAAGGATTAGAAGCATGCATCACTGTGCCAGGTTTCCTTCTAACTCCAGCTCCTCTGGAGCAGCTGTCCATTCCCGTTCCCGGGAGTCACCTCGTCTAAGAACACACTTCCTCTCTATCAGTTCATCTGGCAGACTGATGACCGTTCTGACTTAGTGCTCTAGGAAGATAGGGTAGCAACCATATCCTGGAAGGTTCCAAACGGTTTTGCCATTTGCCCAGCAAGACACTGCCATAAGTTGTTGAGGTGACACCCTATGCCAACAGGCCTCATTCTCTAAGAGTTGCCACCCTGGTCCTTCCCCACCCTCGGCCATAGGCAATGCAAGCACACTAATGCCAAGGGGCGGCCTCACCACCCAGAGCTGGATCAAAAGAGTAAATGCCATCTCGTTCCCCGCCACCAGCTCTGGGCTGAGCCTGAGCTGACCTCCCGCAACTTCCCAGAAAGGCCTGCACAGTCACAACCAAGCCAGTTATTATTCCCAGAAGTCCTGAGATCTGTCAGCCCTGCCCTCTACCGCCCCAGGCCTCCCTCCACCAGCCATCCAAGACAGGATTCCTGGGGAGAAAACATAGCATCCCTGAGGATGCCAGGAACCAGTTTGGTCTGTGCGGAGCTGGGTGTTGCTAAAACATGGCTTAGCGTTACAACTGCCAATGTGGGTCGAGGGGTTCCGTCTATTCCCTGCTGCTCACTGTGCCCTACAGTTGAGCCAGTAAACTCACAAAGGGTAAAAACCTACAAGGTAAAAAGAAATGCTCTTCTTCATTTCAATCTCTCATTGTGTCTTCTAGTTTCCTGGAACATCGTAGCCATTCAGCAGCTTCTTGGCATATTATGGGGCATGCTAAACCTTGTTTGATTACCCAGTACTTTGCCAGCTGTAGCCCACAGGTATAGGTCATACCTCCCAGCCAACCTCTAGAAAAATCCTCCTGCCTGTCTGAACACACACACATGCACACCTCGGAACGCTATTCTACGCTGAGGACTGTGTGTGAAGTAGCCCAGTGATTATACAGAACAAGAGAAAGCTCCCCCAGCAGATCCGCATTGCTGAGGATGAGAGTTCAGGACTGGTGTGCTGGCCCACACCTGTCATTCCAGGACTCAGAAAGCTGGAGCAGATGGACCATGAATTTGAGAACAGCTTAAGCTACAGAGTGAGACCTTGTCTCAACAAACGAACAAGAAGCGGGTGAATCAGAGGGTGCTGACCACCTGCGTGCTGTAGGCAGGTGCTGCTTGCTCCTTTGATCATGGGTGGAGCTGGTGTGCAGCGAATATTACAGAGGAGATCTCTCGGCTCCTTCTCAGCCCTAAGCTTGCACATGCACACTGTCTGATCGCAGAGACCTGGTCCCCTGGGGGCCCTGTTTTTCAACAGATGCAGACCCATTTCAGGACTGATGGCCTGTGATTGGGAAACTCCGTTGTACCTTGTCAGGTCACAGTGTGTTTGGTGGGAACTGCTGATGGTGGAGTCGGGGACGATGAGAGAGCTGATCCGAAGAAGAGGAAGGGACTATTGTTCTGTTTCACTTGAAGACAGGGTTTCACACTGTCCGTGACGCTGGATTCAAATTGATGTGATTCTCCTGCCTCAGTTATGGAATATAGGTGTGAGCCAACACACCCAGCTAGAGGAGCGCTTTTTAATGGAAATAGCTTATTTACAGAAGACCTCATGTCCATTTCTTCTGCATCTTTGAGACTACTTGTCTCAAAGGGGGATTAGAAAAACACATGGCCCCAGGAGGTGGGAGCAAAGAGCAGAAGAACCGAGACCTTTACCCAATGTGTGCGATGTTACTTCTAATTTCAATTTAAAACTACTCTAACAGGTCCCAGACCTTAGCACTACTGACTCCATGATGGAGGAGCCACCCAGGCTGTAAACACATAGACAGCACCACCTGCCAGAACAAAAACAGAGACCTAATCCATCACAGTCCACAGTGTGGGAAAGTCTCAAGACGTACTAACCTTGCCTTTGGGCTTCTGTAGTTCCACTTCTGGTCAACTGTTCTTGCTAACTGAGGTGTGTCAACCCAGGATGTGGTTTTTGTGCTTAAAAGCTCACCCTGAGAAAGCCTCAGTCCCGAACACCCAGTACCACCACTGGCCAGCTAATAAAGTCTTTGTATTGCCTTAACCCCATGTCTGTGCGGTCTCCCCTGCTGTTACCCCACAGCACCATAGAAAGGAGGAGTGCTGGGCATGGGCCACACAGTTGCATTCCCAGGACCAAGAGGGCTGAGGCAGGAAGACCACGGTAATGGTCGATCTTCGTGGCTAGCTTGATTGGCTCTGAGATCACCTAAGAGGCACACCTCTGGGGCAGCTCTGTGAGGACAGTCCCTGCAAGGGCTGACTGATTGAGGGGAAGACCCTCCCCCGGAGCCAGCACATTCTGGCAGCAGCCGAAGTAGAGAGAGATTGGAGGAGAAATAATGCTTTTGACCAGCCCTCCTTGCCGGCACACCCACCTACTCGGTTGCTGAAGCTGCTGTCCTTCACTGACAACAGAACTCTCCCTCCCTCCCAACTCCCCCTCCCTCCTTCCTTCCCTCCCTCGCTGCTTCCCTCCTTCCTTCCTAACTAATGCTGTGGAATGGCATTGCATCCTCAAGAGAATAGTCCTGCGTTTACCTGAGTACCCCGTACTTTCCTTGGAAAGAGCACCCCACACAGACCACCGATGCATCCTGATGCTTGGAAGAATGGACTAACAGTGAAATCGTGACAGCCCCAATCTCCGAGTTCCTTCAGACTCTTCCGATTGCCAGGTCAGCCACGCCCCCGACCCGCCAGCCCAGACATCCTGCTGGCTTGCGACGCTGCCTTGAAAGCCCCAGGACGGCTCCTATGGGAATTCAAGGGCTAGGCTGAGGAATGAAAAGGACGGGGCTTGGGGTGGGGGGTGTTGAATCAGCCTAGGCTCAAAGGCTAAAAATAACCAGCTTTGTAGACTTCTTCCTCCAACTAGTCTAGGCCGGAAAAGGGGAGGGGGTGGAAGATCGTCTGCACCAATCCAGAGGAAGCGGCGCCGGCGAGGACAGTTAAACAGAGCATCTACCCCTGTCACCCTGAAGCTAGAACTCCGTTCCCATCTCCTTTAAAATGAAGGCAACTGAAGAGACTTGATGGGTTCTCTTCTTCGGTCCCACAGTTTAGAGAAGAGCGTAGGCAGGCACAGCAGACGGCCAGCCTGAGCCTCTGTCTCCACAAGCTCTGCTCTGGCTCCCTTATGGCTGCTCTGTATTGTCACATCCGCACTAGGGCTGTGGCTGTGGGTGAACCACGCATGTAGGGTTTCATGATGAAAGAGATGACGGCAGAAAGTGCTTTCAATTTGGGGGAACCCCAAGTGACACTGCAGTCTGGGAGTGTTGAGAGGCAAGTCTTGCAGATTTCTCTCAGGAAGACAAGGAGTAGGCAAATATCTAGACTTCATGTCACATGGTCACAGAGGCACAGGTCTATCTATTATCCAATACTTGTGATGTTGAGGAAGGAGGGTCACCTACACTCAAAAGTGCAAGACCATCTCAGGCAACATGACAAAGTCTTTAAAGATCAGGTCATCGGCACTCGGGAGGCAGAGACAGGCCCCCATATCTCTGTGAGTTCAAGGCCAGCCTGGTCTACAGAGCAAATTCCAGGAGAGCCAGGGTACACAGAAAAATCCTGTCTTGAAAAAACAAAATAAGCAAACAAACAAAAACAAAGAAACAAAAACAAAACAAAACAAAAACCCAGGTGTTTGGCACATGGCAGTAATTCCAGGCATGTCTTACTGCTTGCTGTATACAGGATTTTTGTTTGTTTTGAGACAGGCTCTCACTCTGTAGCCCAGGCTGACCTCATACTCACAGGGATCCACGTGCCTCTGCTTCCTAAGTCCCCCCATTGCTTTTGTCAGGATATTTTTGTTACAGCTACAAGACAGTAACTAATACCTGTTGCTTAGTAGTTGTCTAAGGGACCCTCACCTCCTCTATCTCTGTCACCCTTTTCACGAGATTATTCTGAGACTCTGCAGGTGCCTTGGATGGGAGAAAGGCCTTAGATGATGGTTGTTAATTGTATTGGAATTCTTGATTCTTGGGTGGTAGGAGGCTTCAGCCAGACTCTGGAGTAAGGGACTCCTCTCCCTTCTCATGTCCCTATAATTTTCCTTGCTGTTGTAGAATATTATTTTAAGGTGTATTACTTTTGTTTATGTTGCATTTGTTTTCCTATGTGAAGCTGTGTTACTTTGCCTGCCTAAAACACCTGATAGTCTAATAAAGACCTGAACGGCCAATGGCAAGGCAGGAGAAAGGATAGGCGGAGCTGGCAGGCAGAAAGAATTAATAGAAAGAGAAATCTTGGAGAGGAGAGATCTAGGAGCAAGAGAAGGGGGAGGACTTCAGGGACCAACCACCCAACTACAAAACAAGCCACAGAGTAAGAGTAAGAGTTACAGAAGTAAGAGAATGGGAAAAGCCCAGAAGCAAAAGGTAGATGGGATAAGTTAAGAAAAGCTGGCAAGAAACAAGCCAAGCAAAGGCCGGGCATTCATAATTAAGAATAAGCTGGGTGGCAGGAAAAGAGCAAAAACAAACAACAACACTTGTCTTTTATCCTGGTTCAAGTGTGGATGCTAGGCAGGGAAATGGGGAATAAATGGCCACTCACAGGCAGCTGCTTCCTGAATACCATTTGAAAATATTGAGCATCTGTACCCACTCCCTCTGTGAAAATGGCATGGCCCATGGCCACAGACCCTTTCTGATGCAGACAGAATGCCTCGTATGTCTGGAGACCCTGTGAGATATGAGATGTGCTGACAGCTTCAGATACAAATGGCAAGCTGATGTGCAGTCACCCCTTTCCTGACCACTAATGCAGAGAGCTCAACTCTACTTTTTTCTCTCTCTGTGGCTATTGTGATCTCCAGCATGCCTATCTTGTTGTCTTCATCTCCCAGACTCCAGAAAAACAATCTCCGGGTTTCCTTCTGAGCCCGTTTTTAAGTTCTCTTATCTTCAAGGTCTCAGGAAAGAACACTTAGCCTGTTGCTTCAGGTTTCATCTCCCAGGGCCTCCTGACTCTCCACGTGACTGGATCTGAGCCTCACATTTCAAGAAAGGCCAGAATCCTACACCTGGAAGGCTGAGGCAGGAGGATTGCCGGAATTTCAAGGCCAACTTGGGATACATTGTATGTAATGGGACAAACCCATAGGGTCAAGGAAATTGACTCAAACCAGTTGCTAAGGCATGCACATAGTGTACTGCCTTATGAGCCAACCTGTAGTCTGCCTGAGGGCCTAGCAACAGTCGCTGTGGGAGTTCCTGATCATGTCCAGCCAATGAGGGACAACCATGCATTGTAACCAGATTGGGGCACAGCTTGCATGCCAGGAGGAGGTTATATAAGCCCTTCCCCATTATTGAATAAATGAGTCCGCTGTTTGCCTTCAACTGACTCCCAGTGTCTGTGTCGTTGATGCCGCGCCTTCTTACCCCCTCCTCCAAGGGAGCCAGCAACAATTGTGAGACTATCTAAAAACTCAAAATAATTTTGTGAGTCAACAAGCCAGAATCCATCCTTAGTAACTTCTGGTCCCTGCCCTGTTTGTTCCTTGGCTAAAAAAAAAATCCCCACTTGTTGTGCTCTGGTTTGAACTCAGTTTAATGGCTCCTGAATTGAATATTAAATATCTTTTGAACACTTTACTGTCCAGCTCTGGATCACCCTCTCTTCCTCCTCCTTTTTTTTTTTTTTTTTTTTTTTTTTAGACAGTCTCACATAACTCAGGCTGACTTCAAATTTGCTATGTAGCCAAGAATGAACTCTTGATCCTCCTGCACACAGACACACAACACATGCACACATGTGCACATTCTCTTTCCTATCTTCCTTTTTGAAAGGCAGGGTCTCACTCTATAACCCAGGCTAACCTCAGACCCATGGTAGTTCTCTTGCTCAGTCTCTGAGTACTGGATTCTAGGTGTGTGCCACTGTGTCCAATGCTCAGTTCATTTATGAAGGTGGATCAACCTAGACTATCCTTACACTCTCTGTCGCATCAAAGACTAAAGGATCAAGACCCAGACAAGAGGAATAACTGTTCATCCTGAAAAATGACTTCCTTTCTCCCAGAGTAAGCTGGTTCTGGGGGGGGGGGAGTCCTTTAGAAGAAAGAAAAGGCAGGTGGGACACAATCCCACAGAGTACAGACATCTTCAGCTACATACTCATGGTTAGGCTGAATCTCTCCCAGAACTGTGTGGAAACATGAGACTCCCCTAACATCATCATCCCATGGGGCCGAGTATAAGCACCAACTGTCCTCAGGCCACATTGAAAATCTAGAAGCCCCCAAGACATTAATCTACATATTAATACCAAGGACTTTGTGGAAAGCAGAATATGTCAAAAGTCACCTAAAGGAGTAACAATACAGCCTGGACTCCACTGTCCTCGGTTATTTTAGGTATTTTAAACCATAAGTGCAATTAAAATGAAAATCGATGTTCTCAACAACTAAAAGGCAATCAAGTTACTTAAGCTCCCTCTCAACAAATACAGCCATGGTTTCTGGGAGTCTGTCTATAGCATTTGGGCACTGTTCAGACACCAAAGTACTTAGCCAGCAGACAAGAGTGTAGAGAGTTCCAGTCACCCAATCAAGAGGCTATTAAAATATGAGTCATGAATCTCCAGTTCTGCCCCAGTTCACCAAGGACACTCTGACACCCCTCATCCTTGTTGGGAGGCAGGTCTGAGGGGATGGGATGTCTAGGCATTCGGCTTTCTCCTCCTCTTCTCTGTAGCCTGAGATGGCCACACATTTATCATCGGGGCCTTTTGTTACATAGGTACCATTTTTTTCAGGTTTAACCCTCAGCCTTAATCCTGCGTGCTTCCCACTTCTAGGATCTCTGTGCCTCTGGCAGTGAAAGAGCAACCAAGCTCTTAATGAACTTGATTTGTTCCCACCCTCCAGATCGGAGCACCAGGGGACAGAGAGGTGTCTGACCTTGAATCTGAGCTCAGCGAGGATCTGTACCTGATTGGGAGAGAAGAGAGTCTCCTCAGGAGGTGACTGATGCAGGGAGCTTGCAGCACTCAGGGCCCATCCCATCAACACTAATGGTGGTGATTTAAATGAGAAATGTCTGCCATCTTCTCCAGCATTTGAATGTTTGGTCCCCAGTGGGTGACATTGCTTGGAGAGGCTAGGGAGGTGTGGCTTCGTTGGAGAAGGTGTGGCCTCACTGAGGGAGATGTGGCTTCATTGGAGGTGTGGCCTCACTGGAGGAGGTGTGGCCTCGTTGGAGGAGGTGTGTCACCAGAAGCGGCTTTGAGAATTTAAAGATCCAATCCATTTCTAGTTACTCTAAGCACTGTGATTGCAGTTCCTGTCCCTGCTGCCATGCCTTTGTCCGGCCATTGTGGACTCTAGCCCTCTGGAACCATAAGCCCAGATACCCTGTTCCTTGGTCAGTTTCCTTGGTCATGGTGTTTTATCACAGCCACAGAAAAGTAACCAATACACAAACGTAAGGCGATCGGTGTCTGTCACGCATTCACACACGAACCGGAAACTTCTGCTGCCGGCTTTGCCCTTTAAACGGCTGTCACGGCTGCCTCTGCACTGTGGGATACCAATGTCGCTGCAGTGGCAGGCAATCCAATTCCACTTGATGACAGAACCCTTCACCTGAGAAAATAATTGTAATACCTGTTTCCGTGTCCTCCTGTGTTAGGAAGTGGGGGAAAGGAGTCTTTCTACCCTTAAACTTTTCCAATCTAACCTTTTTATCCATCAGCTGCGCTTGGATGTTTCTAGACTACAGGAGCTACTTACTTATTACAAGCATGTTTTGTTTTTGAAATTATAGCAGACTCTTAAATTTTTAAAAAGAAGAAGAAAAGTTATCCAATTCAAACGGAAGTAAAGGAGGTGGGAAGCCAGACTTGGTGGCACAAACCTGTAATCCCAACATTAGAAGGAAGTAGAGGCAGTGTGATCAGTAGGTCAAAAGTTATCCTTGTCTGCAGAGAGCACTTACGACAGCCTGGACCTTGTCTAATGCCGGGTCCCACCCAGCCTGTCGAACATTCTTGAATAGGGGAGTGAGGATTGAGAAATAACAGATACAGAGATGTAGGCATAAAAGACACGGAAAAGGTTCGGGAGGGCTCTGAGTCAATACCGCAGTCGCTCTGAGCTTATTACTTACAGCATTTTTATACCCAAAGCAAGGGGGGCAAAAGACCTCCCCTCTCAAGGACATCATGGTTCAAAGTACAAACAAGTGTAAACATCTCCTTAATTCTCAAGACACTTAGTAACCATGCCTTTGGCCATATATCCTGTTATCCAGCCTTGAGGAATAAGACAAGCTTGAACTCTCTGACCTGAGTCAAGATGGAAATCAAGCCACAAAGCCAGAGTTCTTGTGGGCTCCCACAGCTTCAAACAAGATAAAATACAAAATGGGCGAAAGAAAAGCCTTTGGTCTGTATCTACAAAGTCAGCCAATCATGTATCCAAAATAGGTGGGCAGGTATTATAGTTCAATTGCAGAGAATTTGCCTAACATACTCAAGGCTCTGGCTTTGAACCTCAGCACCACATAAAACTGGGCATGGGAATGCAGGCCTGTGATCCTGGTCCTGAGGAGGAGGAGGCAGGAAGATCAAGAGTTCAAGTCATCTCATTTATATACTGAACTCAAGGTCAGCCTCCCAAGTACTGGGATCACAGACATGTGCCACCAAGCCTGGCTTAAAAATTAATTTTAAAAATGCTATACTTACAAACTGAGAACAGTGGTACATAACTATAATTTCAATGCTCAAAATGAGGAGTTCAAAGTCATCCCTGGCTGCATACGGAGTTTAAGGCTAGCCTGGGCTACATGAAACCCTGTCTCAAAGAACAACAACAAAATACTTGAATTACATTTTAAACATAAGCTTGAAAGGAGAGCAAGACTACTTCATTTACTTCGTTGTTATTGTTTTTCAGTGTGTCTATGCAATGGAGGCTGGGAATGGCCGTTGCTATCACACTCAAGAACCCTTTTTGAGACAGGGTCTCTCACTGATCTGAACTCACTCATTAGGCGTGTTTTCTCCTTCCTTCTCTGTGCCTGTGATAAAAGACTCGGATTAAAAGCAGCTTAGGGGAAAGGGTTTAATTCAGCTTAGAGGTTGCAGTCCATCATTGAAAAGTCAGGGCAGGAACTCAAGCAGGACTTGAGGCGGAAACCATGGAGGAGCACTGCTTGCTTGCTCACCCAGGCCCATGCTCAGCTAGCTTCCTTAAACAACCCAGGACTAACTGCCCAGGGAACAGTACCTTGACAGTGAGCTGGGCAGTGACCGAAATGCCTTACAGACTGCCCACAGCCCGATGTGATCTGGTCAATCCCTTTGTTGAGAACCTTTCTCAGGTGACTCTAGGCTACGTCAAATTGACAATTAAAGTTAACTAGGTGTGGTAGTTTGAATGTAATTGGCCCCCGTAATCCCAAAGGGAGTGGCACTATTAGCAGGTGTAGCCTTGTTGAAGTAGATGTAGCCCTGTTGGAAGAAGTGTGTCACTGTGGTGGCAGGTTTTGGGGTCTCTTTTGCTCATCACTCAGTGTGACAGACAGTCCACCTTCTGTTGCCTTCTGATCAAGATGTAGCCAGCCCCATGTCTGCCTGAACACCGCCATGCTCCTGAACACCGCCATGCTCCCGCCATGATGTTAATGGACTGAACCTCTGAACTGTAAGCCTCCACCTCAATTAAACGTTTTCTTTATAAGAGTTGCCATAGTCACCGTGTCTCTTCACAGCAATAGAAACCCTAACTGAGACACTAAGACAGCTGGGTTGACTGACCAGCAAGCCCCAGCCATCTCCCCGTCTCTACCTAGGGCTGCAAACACACACTACCATGCCCCAAATCTTCATGAGCAGTTTAGCGATTGCATTTAGGTCCTCATTCTTGTAAGGCAAATGCCACAGCCCTACTTTTGTTTCCTAAGACAGGGTCTCTCTTTCTGTGTAGCCCAGTACGATTTCATGTACTCTGTATCCTAGGCTTACCTGGAACTTGCAGTAATTCTCTGCCTCTGGCTCCTGAAATTGGAATTACAGGTGTACCACCACAACAGTTTAAGACGCCTTCCTCCCTCCTTCCTCTCTTCCCTCCCTCTTCCTTCCTTCTTTCCTTCCTTCCTCCCCTCCTCCCCTCCTTCCCTTCTTCCTCCTTCCTTCCTTCCTCCTTCCTCTCTTCCCT
Organism: Peromyscus leucopus; assembly: GCF_004664715.2. Classification (NCBI taxonomy): domain Eukaryota; kingdom Metazoa; phylum Chordata; class Mammalia; order Rodentia; family Cricetidae; genus Peromyscus; species Peromyscus leucopus. The sequence goes on along the minus strand of NC_051071.1, from coordinate 15,262,381 downwards.
CCCTCTTCCTTCCTTCCTTCCTCCCCTCTTCCCCTCCTCCCCTCTTCCCCTCCTCCCCTCCTTCCTTTCTTCCTCCTTCCTCCTTCCTCCCCTCCCTCCCTCCTTCCTCCCTTTCTTCCCTCCTTTATTCCTTCCCTTCCTCCCTTCTTTTTGACAGGGCTCATAGACTTGAACTCAGTATATAGCAGGAAACAACCTTGAATTCCTGATCCTCCTGCCTCATCTCTTGAGTATATCATCACATTTGCTTTAGAATCTTTTTCTAGGACCAGCAAGATGACTCAATGGATAAAGCTCTTGCCCCAAAAGCCCGATGACCTGAGTCTGACCCTTAGAACCCACGTAAGGGTAGAAGGGGAAGAACCAACCTCTCAGAGTTGTCCTCTGACCTCCACATGCCCATCATGGCACACAAACCATCCCACATACACATCATACACACATAATAACAAATGTAAGTCTTTATAGACTACCTTTTATTATTTGACAATTTCAAACATGTAAACGATGTATTGTGATTATATCCACTATAATACATCTCTCTCCTACCTTCATATCTTCTCCCTTTTTCTTTCTTTTCTTCTTTCTTTCTTTCTTTTTTTGTAGCCCGCTGTGTCCAATTATTGATGCCAGTTGGAATGTTGAGCAATCGTGTGCAGCTAACATTTGTGCAGCTAATCATAGTTGCAGTGAGTTCAGGATTGTATGTCCAGAGGCAGCATCTCACAGCGTTCCTCCCTATTCTCCCTGAGCCTTGGGAAAGGGCCAGGGACATTTATGTGTGGATTTGTACACGTGAGTGCTGTGCCCACAGAGGTTGGAGACTGAGTCAGATCCCTTGGAGCTGGAGGTACAGGCAGTTGTGAGCTACCAGGTGTGGGTGCTGGGAACTGAACTTGAGTCCTTTGGAAGATCAGGAAGAGTTCTTAGCTGCTGAGCCATCTTTCTAGCCTCTCCCTATTTTTTTTCCCACAGAGACAGCTCTCTTTGTAGCACAGGCTGGCATGGAATTATATATGGCCCAGGATGACCTCAAACACATGGCAATCCTCCTGTGCACTGAGCCACCGTGCCCAGCATGTGAAGCTATGTAGACATGCAGTAAGCATTATATCTGTCTGTTACTATTTTTACCTATTTCAACATCCTCTTATTAACTGCAAGGATGTTTCGTGCATCCCCGGTTGACAGCATGACAACATAGGAAGAGAACCGAGAGGGAAGGAAGTCGGCTTGCAAGGCCGCGCGCTCGACTCATTTCCCGGAGAAAAACACCAACAGGCTGCGGACCCTGTGGGACTGCTTTTGCTTTTGTTTCCTGAGACAGAGTTTTGCTATGTCAGTGACCCAGGTTGGCCTTCAACTCCCAACCCTCCTACCTCAGGCTCCCATATGTTGAGGTTACAGGCTGTACAGGTACATGCCCAAAGAGGATCGCTTTTTTAGTGATTCAGCAGCCTACATTCTGGTATGGTGCTGAGAGAGAGAGAGAGAGAGAGAGAGAGAGAGAGAGAGAGAGAGAGAGAAGAGACCTACAAACACAGCTTTTAACCTTGAGTTCCATGGCTAGAAGCCATAAACCCATCATTCAGGACGTTTTGTCACCTCAGGTCTTTAAAGATGAATCATCATGCCTAATGGAGGAGCTGTGTGTGGAAGCCAGGAGGCGGTGACTTCCCCCTCTTAGCTCTGAGGCTGTTTTTAAAAAAAGCTATCCAAGGAAGTCACTTAAGCACTGTTTCCTTATCTGTGGGAAGGAGAAAATCGTCTGATGCCCTTTGATCCTCGTCTGCGGAGAGGCTTATGCTGTCTGCCAGGAGATAATAGAGAGCTGTGTCCAAAGTGTCCTGCCCCACTGAGACTAGCAAACCCGGCCGAGTTGACTTGGAGTTCATTGATGGTTCAGAAACTTGGATGACTGAGTGATGTGAAAGCAGATATTAGGTCTAGCCCTGCACTTCCTGTCTCTGGGTATCTGGGGTTTTTTAAATGAGAGGAGCTGGGACTCAGGAGACTGTTCAGGTATGGAAGACCTGAGCCTTAAGCATGTCAGGCAAGTGAGCAAACTGACACAGTCCCCTGCCTCAGCCTCTCAAGTGCTGGGATTGTATGGGTGAGCCAACCCATTCTTTCTAAATGGCATTTTTCTTAAATATTACTAATGTTTCGTATCCAGATGTAGTAGCTCACACCTGTAATCCCAGTACTAGGGAGCCTGAGTTAGAAGATTTGCAAACTTGAAGCAATCTTGAGTTACATAGTTTAGTTCTAGTCCAGCCTAGGCTATCTGGTGATACCCTATCTCAACCATCAGGCAAGCCGGGCCATGGTGGTGCACACCTTGAATCCCAGCACTTGGGAGGCAGAGATAGGAGGATCTCTGTGAGTTTGAGGCCAGCCTGGGCTACAGAGTGAGTTCCAGGACAGCCAGGGCTGTTTCACAGAGAAACCCTGTCTCGAAAAAAAAAAAAAAAGAAAGAAAGAAAGAAACGAAACAAAACAACAACAACAGACACCAGCAAACCAACCATTCAAAGACCATAGTCTTTCTCTGGGTGTGTACAGCTTCCTGGTGTGTATGGAATTGTCTTGATGGTGGCTAATACATTGAAAGAATTGTATTGAGTTGTTTATTTGGATATTTTTTATTTAATAGTTTATTCTTATTTTATGTGCATTGGTGTTTTGCCTGCATGTATGTCTGTGTATTTTTTTTTTTTTTTTTTTTTTTTTTTTTTTTTGTCTGTTTTGTGAGGGTGCCAGATCTTAGAGTTACGAACAGTTGTGAGCTGCCATCTGGGTGCTGGGAATTGAACCCAGGTCCTCTGGAAGAACAGGCAGTGTTCTCAACCTCTGAGCCATCTCTCTAGTACCCTCGATATTTTTATTTTTATTTCATGTGTACTTGCTGCGTAGTTCAGGCTGGCCTCAAATTTGCAGGAGGCCTCTGGCTTCATTCTCCCTGGTGCTGGGATTACAGGCACGTGTCCCCATGCCTAGACTCATGTTGGTAATTATGGGTGTACATGCAAGCATCCTGGGAGCACAAGATGTCCATCTGAATGTCATCTTATCTATAAGTGACTTAATGGCTTCCCATAGTGACCAGAATAAGTATGAAATAAGTCTCTGCTGGTGGTTCTCAACATTGGTCTGCACGTGCATGTATGTGCCACGTGGTTTCACAGGATACTCACTAGGAGCCCCACACATACAAGGCTCACATGTGATAATATTCCTGGGTGATACGGGCAAACATCTACTCATCCAAACTGGGGAACCGCACCTGACAAAGTATAGACACCACCAAAGTCCAACTTGATGAACCAGTGAGTTTTATTGGGGTCACCCACAGGAATGTGGGTGAGGAGTCACTTACAGGAGCAGAAATGACTCACAGACAGATGTATCACCCAAGTCCACCCCAGCTCACAGAGCTGGAAACCTGGAGCACACAGCACAGCCTGTAGGCAGCATGGCAGATTGGAGAGCGTCCTCCTCCGGCAGCTTGACTGGTCTTTGTTTCTTCCAGGCAGCTCAGCTTGTCTCAGAGTGACTCTCAACAGTCCTTACCCCTTCTGCATGCTTGGGGAAGGAGGAACCTAGTAAATCTGGTCAGTTTCAGGGACTTCCTGAAGCCACGGAGTTGTTTCCTTCCTGATAGTCCCAGCAGAATAGAATGTTTCACCAGCCTGAGACTCTCCTGTCATTTCACCTGACCCTTGACATCCTGTCATGAGGTGCTTCCCTCCAAAATGGAAGGTTTTAATCTTGGAGGAAGCCACTATACAACAAAGGTAGAGTTGTGTAAAAATCCCTACTCTGAGGAGCCCTGAGGAAGGCTCTATAAAACAACACGTGCCAGCCTGTCAGAGACATGACGTGGAAACGGGTCTATCGGTGGGAGGAAGAGCAGCGGTGTGGCCACGTGGAGGTGTTTGCTTCTGGAGGGGTCACGAGAAAGAAGGGTTCCTCGTGTGGTCTCTGGTCAGACAGGAACGCCCCAGGTCCCTGTGCTTGTCAACCAGACCCTTCGCATTTCAGAACAGCCGGAGATGGAGCCTTCAAATGGACAGCCTGTTCCAAGAGGGGCAGCTGATGGGGCCAGAGAAGCTCTCACAAGCACGGTGAAATTCTGAAAGCTGCCTGCTCTTGTTTCACTAATAAGGTTTAAAAAAACAAAATGCTCTCCAGATAGGATCCTGCATGCCTGTGAACTCAGCACTTGAGAGGTGAAGGGGGTTAAGAGTTCAAGTCTAGCCTGGCCACCTGAGATCCTTTCTCAGAAGAAGTCGTTTTGCTAACTGGCATGAGTGACTTTAAAACTGTCAATGAAATCTGCAGTGTTTCAAGAGTGATCTTCCTACCAATGCTCTTTTCAGGTCACTGCTTTACCCAGAGGGTTGAGCCCAAGCTCCCCCAAGAGCTTCTCTGTAAGTCACCTCTGCAGCGTGGTTTACTGTGTACCCTTAGTTCCCTGTCTCGTATCCTTAGATTGGTGTCTTACCTTTTACAATGAATGTAGGTTTTCTTGAAAATACCACATCATAATGAGATTTGACACAGACTGAAGATTAGGAAAGTTACTGTTGCCGGGAGTTACATTTCTATATACTCATATTAGGAGAAGTGATGCCTGTTACAGAGTTACTCAAGTGTTTTTTAATTATTATTTTTATGTATCTGACTATTTTTATGCATGTATGTAAGTGTACCACATGTGTGCAGTGAGTGCCTGTGGAAGCCAGGAGAGGACGTCAGGTCCTCCAGAACTGGAGTTTCAGATGGTTTTTGAGCTACCATGTGGGTCCTGGGACTTTGAACCTGGGACCTCTGCAAGAGCAGCCTGTGCTTTTACATGCTGAGTCATCTCTCCAGCCAGTTATTCCGATTTTTAAAAATTATTTCTTGCTGGCTGGTGGCACACACCTTTAATCCGAGCACTTGGGAAGCAGAGTCAGGTGGATCTCTTGAGTTCAAGGCCAGCCTGGTCTACAGAGCAAGTCCAGGATAGCCAGTGCTACATAGAGAAACCCTGTCTCAAAATTCTCAATAAATAAATAAGCTGGGTGGCGGTGGCTCAGGCCTTTAATCCCAGCGCTCTGGGAGGCAGAGCCAGGTGGATCTCTGCTGTGAATTCGAGGCCAGCCTGGTCTACAGAGCGAGATCCAGGACAGGCACCAAAACTACACAGAGAAACCTTGTCTCAAAAACCAAATTTATACATAAACAAACAAACAAACAAACAAACATTAAGATAATAGTAATAATAATAATTTCTTTTATTTTTGAGATTATAATATAATTATATCATTCCCCCTTCTCTTTCCTCCTTCCAAACCTTCCTATATACCCCTCCTTGCTCTCTTTCAAGTTCATGGCCTCTTTGTTGTTACATGCATTTGTATATATGTAGATACACATATACACCTAAATATTACCTGCTCGGTCTGTATGATGTTACTTGCATGGGTGTTTTCAGGGCTGGCCATCTGGTATTGGATGACCAATTGATGTGCTTTTCCCTGGGGAAGACTTTCTCCTCGTCTCAGCGTTCCTCCGTGGCCTATAGTTCCTCGGGTCGAGTTGAAGCCTCGTGATCCTTCACCCATCCACTTGGGCATGTCTGTTGTCATCCTTATTCGGCTTATGTTCAGGCAGTCATCTTGGCAGGACTTCATTGGTGTAGATTCTGACATTGCTAGGAGACATAATCCCACAGTGAATTCCCTGATCATCTGGCTCTTACAGCTTCTCCCCACCACCCCTCTCCTGCAATGTCCACTGAGCCTTAGTTCTTTGTAGATGTGGCCATTGGACTGGGCTCCACAGCTCCGTGTTTTGATTGGCTGCGGTTTTCTAAAATGGCCTCCATCTGTTGCAAAGGGAAGTTTCCTTGATAAGGGGTGAGGACTGTACCTATGTCTGGGCATAAAGACAAATATTTAGAAATAGTTGAGTTTGTGCTGGTTTAGTAAAGAGGCACATGTAGGTTCTCCTATACAATCCGTGACTTCCCTAGCCATGGGTCGTTAGGTAGGTTTCCAGTACCAGGCACGATTTCCCTCTTGTTGAGTAGGCCTTCAGTCCAAAGAGAGCTGTTGGTTACCACCAGGGTACACCTGCCACTGTGGACCCTTAAGGTTGTCATGCCATGCTGGTAAGTATTGTGATTCATAAGCGTCATAGCCGGGGAGGACTGGAACCAAGAACAATAGCAATAGGCTGCAATGTTTGGGAGTCTCTTGGACAACCCTGAATTCAGGTTTTCAGAAGTAAAAATTAGAAGACTTGATTTAAGAAAGATGAAGTCTTTTTCCTGAGATTAAAAAGCATAAATAATTCAATTAAATCTTAATTCTTATTGTTGGATTATATTGTTGTTTTGAGACAGGATCTCATTTAGCCTGGGCTGCCCTAAAACTCTATATATCTGAGGATGACTTTAGATGCCTGGTTCTCATGCCCACCTCATAAGTGCGAGGCCGTGGGCTGAACTGCCATGCTCGGTTAATACATTGATGGGAATTCAACCCAGGCCTTTGTATATGGTCAGACAAGGACTCTACCAACTCAGCTACGTCCCTGGCCCAACTTCATACCTCTTTACACTCCTGTGTTTTAGTCACGTACAATCATATGTGGGTTTGTTCTGTTGTTGCTGTTATTTCTGAGATAGGGTCCCATGTAGCTCAGGCTGTCCTCAAATGTATGTGCTATGTAGGCCAGGCTGGCCTTCCCCATCATCCTGCTGTACCTGCCCTGACAAGAATGAAGACATTCTAGAGACACCTGGTTTTTCCCTTTAGCTATCAGACTACTGAACCAATGGACCCCAGTGGATTGAAATGTCCCCAGGAATCTCACACTGGGAGAAGGAGAACTCTGAATCCTGGTGACAATGGGGGTGGGGTGGGGTGGGGTGGGGAGGACCTGTCTCTGCAGTTCTGATAACTCATCAAATCCCCTTGCAGGAGGTACTGCAGCTGGACAATGCTGGGTCAGTGGTAGACACAAACACACTGAATCAGAATTGCTTAGCTATACATACCTCTCGCACTCATTTAAACCGAAATCTCAGTCTGGATCCCAAAGATAAACTTGGAGCAGAGAAAAGCACATCCCAATGTGAATGCGCCCCCGTCTCTACTTGTCATTATTATTTATCTCTTTAATCGGCTTATTGAGGACCAGTGGTCAAACCTGGCTTGCTAGGACTTCAGGGGTCCAGGCTCCGATCCTAACTGCTGAGGTGACGTGATCTCCTACTCCCAAGTACTGGGGTTCTACACATCATCATAGCTGCCTTAGGATTTTTCCTTTTCTATCCATATGTAAAATGGGCATTTTTATCTATGAGAGCGTTTATGTCTATGAAAAATAAAATCATATAAAATAGCACACATCAGACTCCAGTGGTGTCCAGTGGTTGGTAAATCCATGCATGAAATGCTTCTTCCTCAATGTCAGACTTCCAGAGTCCGGGTGACCTGCTGCTAAGTGGACAGGAAATCATCCAAGGGTCTCATTTACACAGCACTGTCAATGACTCAAATAGATTTTCCTTCAGCTGCTTAATGTAGATAGTGTGGGTGGCAAAGAGACGGAGTCAGTGACAGACAGAGGCAGACAGACAGACATAGAGAGAGATCGTCAGCGCTTATCTAAATACCAGGAACATAGAGTAGAGTGAGTCTTGTTCTGACCCCAGAGCAAGGCTGCCCGAGTTTAGACTCTGCTTTCACCCTAATTAACACAGAGAGAAAGTAATTTAACCTTTTTGTTGGTTTCATTGATTTTGATGTTCAGAGGCAGGATCTCACTATGTAGTCCCGGCTGCCTGAGACTCACTGTGTAGATCAGGATGGCTGTGAAATATCGGCAGTCAGCCTGCCTCCACTCAAACCCAGCTAGGCAGTCATTCTCTCCCTCCCTCCCTCCCTTCCTCCCTCCCTCCCTCCCTCCCTCTCTCTCTGCTATGAACTGAACTCAGAGTCTCATGTGTAGGTAAGTGCTCTACCACTGAACTACATGCCAAGTCAGTAATTAATCTTTCTATACCTAGTTTCCCCCATCCCTAAAGGTTTGCTATTAATAGTCCTATGTCTCATGGTAAGTGAGTTACTGTGATCCATGTGACACACTTCGAACAGGGCCTGGCACATAGTAAGTGCTCAATAAACATTAGTTACGATCACGGATGATGGCATTTCGAGCATAAGGTAGAATTCTTGGGTGGCTTGCTTCCCTCCCCAAGCCAGAGCCAAATGCCCCCTCACCAGATGGCCGCCTGCGTACAGGGAGGGAGGAACCATCTGCTCTGCTGAGTGTCAGGAGCACAGCTCTACAGTGAATGAGAAGGCTTTCAGCTCGGGGAAGTAGATGTGAGGGGTGCGTCTTCACTAGAAGTATCGCACCACAGGAAAAGGAAGAGGGATTCTATGACCTCCTTAAACAAGGAGTCCTTGGGACCAGCAGCAGGAAGCCGCGCTCCGAGGAAGCTCTCCTCCACTGGTGCACACCCTCTTCTTCTCTGGGGTGTAGAGTGGGGACTCAGGGAGCTTTGTCTCTTTGTGTGTGTGTGTGGGGGGCATACCTCGCCACCAACTCCCACCCCCAAACTGCAAACCCCCATCTTGTTCTGCCTGCCTAGTGGCCGAGGACCAAGCGGCATGGTGGGAAGGCAAAGGGAAGAAACTTGTTCAGGCTTTTGTGGGATTTGCTTGTTCCTTTTGCTTGAGACAGCATCTCAGTAAGCAGCCTGGGCTGGCCCAGAACTGCTCCCAGGTGAGCTGTATCCTAACTCTCTTGAATTCTAGCTGCAGTTTAAGTGGTTACTAAAAAGCAAGGTCAGGTGCTATTCATTGTATACATGGACCAGTAAACTTCCTCAACACATTTATTAAATCTCCTTTCTCTGTTCATTGTTTCAACTTCAGACATTTATGTGTTTTTCTGATTTGTGTCACATTATTATCTGATATCCCTTCTTTTATTAGTGTGTGTGTGTGTGTGTGTGTGTGTGTGTGTGTGTGTATCCGTGTGTGTCTGAGAGAGAAGGGGGTGCATTAAGGGCCAGGAAGGATGTTGGGTACCCTGCCTTATCACTTTTGGCCTTACACTGATGCTCCTGTCTCTGTCCCCATGGAACTGGATTAGAGCCTCTTACAGCCACGCCTTGCTTTTTCCATGGGTGCTGGAATCCAAACTCTGCGCGTGCTCTTTCCCACTGAGCTATCCCCAGCCCATTTGCCTTGGCTGGCCTGGCTGGCTGGTGAGCTCCAGAGACCTGCCTGACTCTGACCCACTAGTGTGGGATCGCAGACATGTGCTGCCTCCCCCAGCTTTTATGTGGGTCCTAGAGATCTGGACTCCGGTCTTCACACCTGCAGAGCAAGCTCTTTAGCCCCTGGGGCATCGCCACACCTCAATATCCCTCCTGGATTAGCTTCATTGCTCAGAACCATCCTTCTCTAGGAGTCCTTACTTGTTTTTTATTTTTGTTTTGGTTTGGTTTTTTGAGAAACAAAGGTTTCTCTGTGTATCAGCCCTGGCTGTCCTGGAACTCTCTTTGTAGACCAGACTGGCCTTGAACCCACCTGCCTCTGCCTCCTGAGTGCTAGGATCAAAGGCGTGTGTCACCACGACTGGGTAAAAACATTTTTTAAAAAGGTACATCACCTCTTCCTTTTCTTTTGCTTAATTTTAAATATTTATTTAAAGTTTTGGAGATATTTATTTAAGACAGTGTCTTACTATGTAGCCCTGACTTTCCTGAACTTACTATGTAAACCAGGCTGACCCCAAACTTGCAACAAATCCCCCTGCCTCTGCCTCCTAAGAATTAGTATTACAGGCATACACCACCATACCCAGCTAAAACAGCCTTACTATGTAGTTCCAAGTGGCCTGGTACCTGATATATAGCCTAAGGCTGCCTCAAACACATGCGATCCTCCTATCTCAGCCTCCAAAGAGCTTTGACTACAAGTATAGGCTACCATACCAAGTGTCCTTTCTTATTCCTAGTAGCTTGTGTTGCCTATAAGAAATCATGCTTATCTTTGGAATGGAGTGTGAAGTGTATATGTAAATCTGCATCTAGCTGTTCCAAAATTCCTGCACAATGCTGTTGGGAAATTGGTTACCCATGCTGTAACTGTGTTGGGAAAAGTCAACTCAGCTTAGAAAAGCCATGCTTCCCACAATCTCATCCCTTCACCTTGGGTCCAAAAGTCAGATACAGAGAGCAGAACACATGCCATATGGAAGATGGGCCTCTGAGCATGTCTGCTAGGGATTATCTTGATTATATTCATTGGGGTGGGAAGACCTGCCCACTGTGGGTGGCGTCATTCCTTAGGAGGTGAATCCTGAGCTATATATGGGTAGGTAAAGCAAGCCAAGCATCAGCGTACATGCAGTCATTGTCCCTTCTTCTGATCGCAGGCATATAGTGACTAGCTGCTTCAATATCCTACACTGCGTTGTCCTAATAGTGATGGACATGGAACTGTCAGTTAAATAAACCCTGTCTCTTCTTATGAAATTTTTTTTATTTAAAATACAACTTTATTCTGATTCTAAACAAAAAGAATGGGAATGACAGTAACAAATAAGATTTTATCACTGACTGAATAGTGTGATGGAACTGTAGCTGTCTTATTTTTGAAATTCAGGATGGAAACAACTGTGTTCCAAACAGCTAAATATGCAAGTCCAAAAAAATAAAAGAAGGTATGTTTTAACTGCCACATTCACTCCAAAGCCCATTCATCTCCTTCAGCATCCCAATCAAGCACACGATCTGCTTAGTTTAGCTAAACAAGGCAGCACACGCTGCACCGCTGACGTCACAGGACAGTGACCTATAAAACTAGACTTCTGGCTCAGGGCTCCAGCTTCACGTTCGCACAGGTCAGCATCCTCGTCTGGGAGGACAGTCGTTTGAGCAACCTCGATATCAGGCTCGTGCTGTGCTGCCAAAGCTGGGCCCATGACCACCGCAGGTGGGGCAAGAGCAGGCGTGGCAACAAACTCCAAATGAGGGCCTCCGATGAGCTTCCTGGCAAACCCGAGGGAAGGCTTTTCAAAGTTGTGGTTACTTTGGGCAGAAATGTCATAGTACTGAAGATTCTTCTTTCCGTGGAAGACAATAGATTTTGCCTTCATTTTTCTGTCCTTAATATCCATTTTGTTGCCACACAATACAATGGGGATGTTTGCACACACACGTACCAGATCTCTATGTCAGTTAGGTACATTCTTGTACGTGACTCTTGATGTTACATCAAACATAATGGCACACTGGGCTTGGATGTAGTAGCCATCGTGCAGGCCCCCCAAACTTCTCCTGGCTGTGTCCCACACATTGAACTTGATGGGTCTTACGTTGGTATGGAAGATGAGCTTGTCATCTCCATACCCAGGGTGGTTACATACTTCTCGAACTCGCCAGTCAAGTGGCGCATTCACTACCATGGCCCACCAGGACAAGCTTGAACTGGACCTGTGGCTCTCCCTGAGGGGCCATCACGGCATCCTACCAGAAGAGTCTTCATGCCTGTCTGACTGGAGCTGGAAAGATGGCGGGGGCACCAACCCTTTCTCTCTTAAGCGGCCCATCTTGTTTTTCCTTTGTTTGTGTTTATTTGTTTGCTTTTATATCACAGCAACAGGAGAAGAAACTTACACAATGCCAAAGGAAGATCTCCGGCAAATACGAACCCAGGAGGCATTGTCCCATTAGCATGTAACCAGCCAGGGAATCCACAGCTCTTTTCTCACTGAGATATGATGCTGAGAAACAATCAACACAAGAATCTTATATCTGAACGTGTGGCATGTGCCTATAATCCCAGCATTTGGAAGATGGAGGCAGATGAGCTGGACATGCAAGGTCATCCTTAGTTATATATTGAGTTTGAGGCTAGTCCAGGGTTCCTAAAAAAATAGGACAGGGAGATAGCTCAGTCTGTAAGTACCTGCCACATAAGTGTGAGGCCCTGAGTTAGATGCTCCCTGACCAACAACCAAAAAGGAGATGTCAACACCTGGCATTGGGGTTCTTCTTTAATAACCCATGGCTTCCAGGAGAGCATTGTACAGCCAATCAGGATCTCCTTTCTAATGCTTTAAGTTTTAAAGTTATTTTAAATATATATATATATACATATATTTTATATATATTATTTAATATATAATGTGTGTGTGTGTGTGTGTGTGTGTGTGTGTGTGTGTGTGTGTGTTTATCTACACCATATGCATTCAGGGCCAGGAAGGCTGGAAGAGGGTGTTGGATCCCCTGGAGCTGAAATTACAGGTGTTTGTGATTTACCCAACACAGGTGCTGGTATCTACTGAGATGATTGTGTGATTTCTGTCTTTCAGGCAATTTATATGAGTTATTACCCTTATCATTTTGTGTATGTTGAATTATACCTGCATCTCTGCACCACACCGCCTGGCCTCTTTCTGATTTTTTTTAGACACTTGGAGGCATAAACTCCCCTTTAGGACTGCTTTCATTGTATTCCAAAGGTTTTGTTGGGCTTTATTTTCATTTCATTCTAAGAAATTTTGATTTCATTCTTGATTTCCTCGATAACCCATTCATCATTCCAAAGTGTGTTGTTCAATCTGATGAATTTGTATATTTTCTGTAGTTTCCTTTGCTGTTAACTTCCAGCATTGTTCCACTGTGGTCACACAGAAGACCAGGAGTTATTTCAATTGTCCTTTATTTGTTGAAATTTTTTTCTGCCCAATATATGGCCTATTTTAGAGAAACATCCATGGGCTGCTGAGAAGACTGTTTTCTGTCTAGTTTTGATAGAATATTCATTCTAGATATGTTGTCTGTTTGTTCAATGATGTCATTTAACTCTGAAGTTTCTTTTCATTTTTTACCACCAAGGGCCAGGCAGATGTCCCTGGTCAGTAATGCCATCTGTGATCATGTTGACGTCCGAGGTCCAGACTCCCTCTGGAGACCACACTGGTGTCCATGGCCAGTGTTGCCCCAGAGGCCATGCTGACATCCTTGGCCTGCGCTGCCTCTGAGGCCTATGATGGTGTCTGTGCTGCAGCAGAGGCCATGTGGATTCCCATGGTCTGTACTGCCACTGGAGACCATGTGGATGTGGTCTGTACTACTACTGAAACATGTGCTCGTGGTCTGTACTGTTGGAATGTGTTATGGTCTGTACTGCCACCGGAGACCATGTGGATGCCTGTGGTCTGTACTACCACTGGAAACCATGTGCATGCCCGTGGTCTGTACTGCCATTGGAGACCATGTGGATGTCCATGGTCTGTACTGCCACCAGAGGCCATGTGGATTCGTGGTCTGTACTGCCAGAGGCCATGTGGATTCCCATGGTCTGTACTGCCACCGGAGATCATGTGGATGCCCGTGGTCTGTACTGCCACCGGAGACCATGTGGATGTCCGTGGTCTGTACTGCCACCGGAGGCCATGTGGATGTCCGTGGTCTGTACTGTCACCGGAGGCCATGTGGATGTCCGTGGTCTGTACTGTCACCGGAGACCATGTGCATGCCCGTGGTCTGTACTGTCACCGGAGGCCATGTGGATGTCCGTGGTCTGTACTGCCACTGGAGACCATGTGCATGCCCGTGGTCTGTACTGCCACCGGAGATCATGTGGATGTCCGTGGTCTGTACTGCTGCTGACTGTAAAGGGCTGGGGAGCTGCTCTTGCCGTGGCATCAATGACTGCAAACTCACCGTTGAGAAAGCGTGAGTTTGAAGGCTTCTGTGGCAGCCCTAGGCCCACTCCCCCGACTCCCCACAAAAAGAACAGTGTAGGCAGAAGACCACCGAAGAGAACTCTTAAAATTGTGATAAGGATGCCGAAGTGCAGCTCTCCACAACTGATGGCTTCTGGCAGGAGTTCGGGGTGGAGTAGGACTCAGTTTTCATTTTTTTTCCGGAGCTGAGGACCAAACCCAGGGCCTTGTGCTTGCTAGGCAAGTGCTCTACCACTGAGCTAAATCCCCAACCCCAAATCCTTTCTTTCTTTTCTTTTCTCTTTTTTTTTTGGTTTGGTTTTTCGAGACAGGGTTTCCCTGTGTAGCTTTGCACCTTTCCTGGAACTCACTCTGTAGACCAGGCCTCGAACTCACAGAGATCCGCCTGGCTCTGCCTCCCGAGTGCTGGGATTAAAGGCGTGCGCCACCACCGCCCCAGTTTTTTTTTTTTAATTATTTTTATTTTATTGGCATTTTGCCTGCATGTATGTCTGTGTGAGGGTGTTGGATCCTGGAGTTACAGACAGTAGTGAGCTGCCATGTGGGTGCTGAGGACTGAACCCCTGTCCTCGGGAAGAACAGTCAGTGCTCCCGACTGCTGAGCACTGAATCAGAACAGCTCCCGGGGTCTGGAGTGACAGCTGCCTTCCCCTGACAGGAAACCTGAGAAGCATCAGCTCCCAAAGAATTTTAGGGGAAGATATTTGAGAAAAACTGGGCTTTCCAGGAATGATGACATCTGTCCTGTGTGTGACTGACAAAGTGACACTAAAAACCTCCAAGAGAATCATCAATATTATGAGAGAAAAGAGAGTGTGCAGGCCATGCGGTCCAACAGTATTCTGCTCTGTGCCGAAGTCTTTCGAGGTCTTTGCGGAGGGAGACTGTCCCAGTGGGCTCTGCCTCATCTGGAGACCTGTTGAACTCATAAACTAGTCTGAATCTGGGCCGCACAGCTCCCAACAGGACTTGTTTTGACTTTTTTGTTTTTCTTTTTTCTTTTTCTTTCTTGGTTTTTCGAGACAGGGTTTCTCTGTGTAGCTTTGGCGCCTGTCCTGGATCTCGCTCTGTGGACCAGGCTGGCCTCAAACTCACAGAGATCCGCCTGCCTCTGCCTCCCGAGTGCTGGGATTAAAGGCACATGACACCACCGCCTGACTTTCTTCTTCTTCTTTTTTTTTTTTTTTGGTTTTTCGAGACAGGGTTTCTCTGTGTAGCTTTGTGCCTTTCCTGGGACTCACTTGGTAGCCCAGGCTGGCCTCGAACTCACAGAGATCCGCCTGGCTCCGCCTCCCGAGTGCTGGGATTAAAGGCGTGTGCCACCACTGCCCGGCTTCTTTTTCTTTTTTTAATTGTTCTTTTTTGTGGCAGGTAGGCCACAAGGGTGGAGAAGGAGACCTGGGAGAACTGGGAGGTGAGTGGGATTGGGGTTCATGATGTGAAGCCCCCAAATAATCAATAAAAATATTATGATGGAGAAAAGATTTATTTTACTTTATATACACGTGTGTGGGTGTGTGCATGTGAACACAGACGTCCATGAAGCCCACAAGCGGGAATGGGATCCCCCGGAACAGGAGTTGTACAGGCTGTTGGGAGTCATCTGAATGAGCTGCCCCACGTGGGTGCTGAGACCTGAACTCGGGGTCTCCGTGTGAATGCCCATGCTCTTAACCAGCCCCCTTTACGTTTTTGTCTGGGTGGAAGTAGGGAGTTGGAGTCACTACTGTGACTGTGCTTGTATGAAACCAAGTGCACCCAAGCTTGGTGCATATATGTTTGGGGTTATAATGTCCTCTTGGTGGATTTTTCTCTTGATCAGAACATTTATCTCTTCTGATAGTTTGAGCTTGAAGTCTATTTTATCAGATAAACCTGATTGTTTCCCTATTTACTTGGAATAATCTTTTCTATTCTTTTACTGTAAAGTAGTAGCCATCCTCGGAGGTACAGTGTGTTTCTTGTAGAGACAAACTTACTCTACAGGCCAGAGTCTGCACTCCATTGACCCCCATGACACACCTCCATCTCTGCTGACATGTACAAGACACTGGTGCAGGAGCCTGGGGAAGCTTCTCTAAGCGAACCACATATGGAGACAAAGCAAATCTCAGCAAATATAGAAAAACTGAAATAACTCCTTGTATTCTATTTTGTTTTATAATTCATTCAGTGTGCTGGATAGTTTTATGTCAGCTTGACATAAGCTAAAGGAGAGAATCTCAATTAAGAAAATGCCTCTAGGGGCTGGAGAGTTGGCTCAGAGGTTAAGAGCACTGACTGCGCTTCCAGAGGTCCTGAGTTCAATTCCCAGCAACCACATAGTGGCTCACATCATCTGTAATGACAACTGGTGCCCTCATCTGGCCTGCAGGGATACATGCAGGCAGAACACTGTATATGTAATAAATAAATCTGAAAGAAAGAAAGAAAGAAAGAAAGAAAGAAAGAAAGAAAGAAAGAAAGAAAGAAAGAAAGAAAGAAAGAAAGAGAGAAAATGCCTCTAAACCAGGCATGGTGGCACACACCTTTAATCCCAGCACCTGGGAGGCAGAAGCAGGAAGATCTCTGAGTTCGAGGTCAGCCTGGTCTACAAAGTAAGTTCCAAGACAGCCACAGCTGTTACACAGAAAAAACAAAAAAGAAAGGGAGGGAGGGAGAAAAGGAAGGAAGGAAGGAAGGAAGGAAGGAAGGAAGGAAGGAAGGAAGGAAGGAAGGAAGGAAGGAAGGAAGGAAGGCAGGCCTCTATAGGATAGGGCTGTAGGCAAACCTGTAAGACATTTTCTTAATTAGTGATTGATGGGGGAGGGCCCAGCCTATTTTAGGTGGTGCCATCCCTTGGCTGGTGGTCTTGGGTTCTATAAGAAAGCAGGCTGTGCAAGCCATGAGGAACAAGCCAGTAAACAGCACCCCTCCATGGCCTCTGCATCAGGTTCCTGCCCTGCTTGAGTTCCTGCCCTCTCTGCTTTGATGATGAACTGTTACCATGGAACCGTGAGTGAAATAAGCCCTTTCCGTCCCAAATTGCCTTTGATCATGGTGTTTCATTACAGCCACAGTAACCCTAACTGAGATGAGTTGGTATGAGCGTAGTGGGGTAGAACTGTGACAGACCTGACCACGCTTTGGGGAGGACTGTGGGAGAACTTTGGAACTCCAAGCTAGAAAAGACACTGAGTGTTGAGAGCTCTGTGAGCTGTTCTGTAGGAACTTGGAAGGTAAGAATGTTGAGAGCCATGCAGAAGACGGAGGCCTGGCTGGTGAAGTTTCAGAGGGAAGTAAAGACTCTACCTGGCCATTTGTGTGAAGAATCTGAGGTGTCTGGCCAGCCGGAGCTGAAGAATCAGCTGCAATTAACAAGAGAACAGAACTACTAAAGTAAAACTTTGGCTTTACTGGGACAATGAATGCTGTGGCAGCTGGAGCTGAGAAATTAACGGTGATTAAGAAGACACCAGCATTATTGAGGTGAAGCCCTTTGGGAGGTATTTCCTGAGAGTCAACACCCAGAGTCTCTGTTCCAGACACGGCCAAGGTTATCCCTTCCACTGACAGCCAAACTAGTGTATGAGCCACCCAGGTATTGCTGGTTTTGAAGGCATGAAGGGGTCATGGAGAGCAGCTGAGGCTTGGCACTGTGAGAGGCCAGGGAGGCCATTGGTGAGGGTGCAGCCTCAGTTAAGGCCCGGAATTGAGGGAGTCATGCAGAGAAGTTGAGGTTTTGCACCATGAGGAGAGCCCATGGGAAAGTATTTGTGAATGTGCATTCTGGTTGCAGCAGAGGACCCCAGCATTCTGGAGATGCCAGTGCCGTGGGATGACCACCAAGAATGGCAGCAGCAGTGGAGGGGAGCAGTCAGAGCCTTTCTTCTGATAAACTGTGTGTGCTGCAGAGGACGGAGCCAGAGAAGTGACCCACTCCCCTTGGAGGAGCCCAGAAGATCGTGAGTCAATTCCAGATAACTGGACATTGAGTCATTTACACTGTTGGAGTTTGGTTTTGCTTTATTCAGATTGTGACTGTGCCCTGGTTCTTCCCTTTTGAAGCGAATATTTTACTTAAATTTTTTTCCCCCCGAGACAAGATTTCTCTGTGTAGCCGTGGAGTCTGTCTTGGCTCTCGTTCTGTAGCCCAGGCTGGCCTTGAATTCAAGAGATCTGCCTGGCTCTGCCTCCCGAGTGCTGGGATTAAAGGCACGTGCCACCACCGCCCGGCTGTTTCTCGAAACTATTATTCTATGCCTTTGACCTGGTGTTCTTCTTTTTCTGTGCCCATAATTTGTAGATTTGGTCTTTTCATGGGGTCCCTCAGATCCTCCATGTTCTTTCTGCTTCATGAATTAAAAAATAATTTGGGCTAGAGAGATGGCTCAGAGGTTAAGAGCACTGGCTGCTCTTCCTGAGGTCCTGAGTTCAATTCCCAGCAACCACATGGTGGCTCACAACCATCTGTAATTTGATCTGGTGCCCTCTTCTGGTGCATAAGCAGAATACTGTATACATAATAAATAAATAAATAAATAAATAAATAAATAAATAAATAAATAGAATAAATAAATAATTTATCAGTTGGGCAGTGGTGGCGATTGCCTCTAATGCCAGCACTCAGGAGGCAGAGGCAGGCGGATCTCTGTGAATTTGAGGCCAGCCTGGTCTATAGAGCGAGTTCCAGGGCAGCTAGGACTGTTACACAGAGAAACCCTGTCTCAGGAAAATAAATAAATAAATAGATAGATAAATAAATAAATAGATAAACAGATATATTTCACATCTTAACTTACATTCAAGTTATTCATGGTGGAGACTATTAACTACAGGATTGGTGAGGTTTGGGGGTGACAAACTATCTTGGTTGTTTTGGTGTTGCTTGTGTTTTTGCAGCTGGACCTGGGGTGTGGAGTTAGGTTGTCGGTTGTCTTTTGGTATGGGTTTCTGACTGCTGTCCCGAGTGGGTGTTCGGATCTGCAGTCACTCTGACCTGGATCAGCTGGGGGATGCTTACAGCTGAGGCCACACAGCAGATCTGTGGACAGAGTGGCTGAGGGGGGACACCAGCCCAGCTTGGGGAAGGCTCAGCATCTGCCCTCACAAAGCCTGTGCTTCGTTAGCAGAGATGGGGTGCCGTCGTCGGGGTGATGGGGTGCACTCTCTGACCTGTGGGGTGCGTGGGTTTTCCGCACAGTTCTTAAATAGTGGTGGAGTGCTGGAGGCAGGGTAGGCGAGGGTTCTGCAGAGCTAGCCGGCCCTCTGAGAGTCCTGGGACGGTGGGCTTTGAGCTTGAGAGGGAGGAAAGGGCGGCTGCTCTAGCTGCAGAGTGAGCAGTCAGTGCGGGTTCTTAGAAGAGGGGGTTGGAGGCCAGAGGGAGGAGAAGGTCACGTGCAGAGGGAGGGGCAGAATCCTTCCTGCACAGCAATCGGTACAAGCTCTGAAAAGGTGGAATGTGCGTACCCTATGGAGGAGGAACACCCCAAAGAAGCGTGTGGGGACTCTACCAGAGATGTGGGTGTGGCTTCCTGGGAAGGCGAGAGAAGTCTGGAGTGGCCAAGGGAAGAGAAAAGGGAGGGCTCCACTTGGCAATGTTACCAGCTTGGGGTCATGGGGCGACAGGCATGGATTGAGGTACCCAAGGCAACAGGGGGCTCGGAAGGCAGCAGAGTTTCTTACAGAGGTGACTTTTAAAAGGACAGAACACTGCTTTTCAGACCTCCAGCTGGGATCAAGCATAAAACTGTAGGGTTCTGTTCTCTGCGTTTTTAGGATGGGGGGGTCTCACTACACTGCCAGATCAGTCTTGAATTCACGCTGATGCTCTGGCCTCAGCCTCCTGAGTCCTGGGATTACAGAGGTGAGTGACCACACCAAGCAAGATAGTGCTTTTCAATCTGTTTTGTTTAATTTCTGTTTTTGAGACAGGGGCTTGCTAGGTCTTGAACTCAGTACGTAGCCCAGGCTGGCCTCAAACTCACTATTGGTCTGTCTCTAACCTCCTGAATGCTCAGATTACAGGCATGTCTCACCACACCCAGCTTAACCTTTACTCATTACTACTCATCCTAAGAAAGGAATCCTAACTTATAATAAATTTCTCTAACCGGTAAGATTGTGTTGAGAGGTGCAGAGACAGCTCAAATCATGAGTTTAGTCTAGCCAGTATCCACATCAGGTGGCTTACAGTTGCCTTAACTTCAGTTCAAGGGATCCAATATGCCCTCTGGCTTTCAAGGACACTCACACACATTCACTTACACACACACACACACACACACACACGCATAAAAATGAAAATTAAAATTTTTAATAATAAAAATTATTTTGTTGTGCCAGGCGGTGGTGGCACACGCCTTTAATCCCAGCACTCAGGAGGCAAAGCCAGGCAGATCTCTGTGAGTTTGAGGCCGGCCTGGTCTACAGAGTGAGATCCAGGACAGGCACCAAAAAACTACACAGAGAAATCCTGTCTCGAAAAAAAAAATTATTTTGTTGAGTAAAGTTGTATTTTAAGGGCCCATTTTAATTCCTAAGATTGCGACCAACCACGTCCCCTGACCTGTTAATGTCACATTGAGAATAATAACACTTTTTGAGAAGGTAGAGAAACTGCCAGCACAAGGCAGTCCACTGGAGTGGGACATGAAGGTTCCACCTAAAGGCCCAGAGGATCAAGGGAAGAGTCAGGCAGCTGAGTTGCTGAGTGAAGAGGACTATGACAGGAATTGTGACCTTCAGGTCAGGTAATGAAAATGAGTTAAGACACTCAACTAGCCCAACCTAATCTAGTAAGATTGACTGACTGATAGGATCTCAGCAGCTCAGGTTGGCCTCAAACTCCCTACATATCTAAAGATGACCTTCAATTCCTGATCCTCCCTGCCTCAACCTTCCAAGTGCTAGGATATTACAGGCCTGTGCTGTAACACTTTGCAAACCTTTCTAACTGACAGCGGTGAGTGCCCCCGGGTCAGGGAATGATGGTTGAAATGTGGCAGGGGGGCCGGGTATAAAGGCCCACACCTGTGATCCCAGCACTCGGGGGAAGCAGAGTCCGAGCTGTGAGCCTGGTCCACATAGTGAGTTCCCAGACAGCCAGAGCTACAGAGTGAGACTCTGTCTCAAATAAAATTTAAAAAATAAAAATGAAAGGCTGGCAGGCAGGAGGGAGATCTTTTCAGCTTTCGACGATTGTACAATATGCATGGAACATCTCGTTTTAAAATAAAACGTAATTTTAAAAATTGACCTAAAATGCAAATATGGTCATTCTCTCCCAAGCTCAAAACACTTCAGTAGTCCATCTGCCACCAAGTTAAAATCCAAATGAGTGCGTGTCATGAAAGGGCTCCACATAGTTCTTCAGTCTTATATCCACCGTTCTTTAGCTCGGACCCTATGTCCAGACCCGACCAGATACTGGGAAGCGAAGGCATTCTCCGAGGAAGCTGCTTCCTTCCCTGCAGTGGGCTGTGATGCCATGTGGTAGCATCTGTTTCTAGATCTAGTACCCTGTGGCTTAGAGTTCAAAGCTTCTCCCTCTATCTCTCATCGGATTCTTCATTTTTCAAGATCCAGCTAAAATACCCTCTCCCAGCTCCCTGGGAGCAGCTGATGCCTCTGTCTGTGTCAACCCTGCAGGGCAGTGAGACCAAGTAGGCTCAGGTCTTGGATTTAGTTCTCGTCAGATGGTGTTGTCCAGCTACTAAACCTCTGTGTTTCAGCTTCCTTTTTTGTAAAATGGAAATTCAAGTTGTTCCTATCTTAGGAGATCAAGCATTTATTGAGCATGTATTTTTATTCAAACAGACCAGGCTGTGCTTGGTGGCACATACTGCAGTTTCAGTAATCCAGAGATGTAGGCAGGAGGATGAGAGTTCAAGGTCATCCCTGGCTACATAGTGAATTTGAGGCCAGCACGGAGTACATGTGTCCCTATCTCAAAAGAACAAAAATGCCGATCATTGTGGTTCACACTTGTAATGTCACAACTTGAGAGGCTGAGGCATGAGGATACCCATGAGATCAAGGCTATCCTGGGCTACAGAATGAGTTCCAGGTCAACCGGGGCCAGAGTAAGACCCTGTCTCAAAAAAAAACAGACTATAGCTCCTAGGCTATACTTCATAAATAAAGTTTTATTGAAATACAGACACACACATTTATTTAAATATTGCCTGTAGCCACCTTGGTTGAGTGGTTGAGACACAGACCACATGGCATGCAGAATGGAACATTTTACCATCTTCTTCCTTAAAGGTTTGCCAAGCCAGGCTGGGTGGTGTTCACCTGTAATCACAGCACTTAGAAGGCAGGCAGAAGAGTCACAAGTTCAAGGCCAGCTTAGGCTACAGAGTGTAGCTCCCTGGTGAAGGCTTCCCTGGCGAAGGCTTCCCTGGCACATATACAGCCCTTGCTTTGTTTCCCAGCACTGCCAAAAGGTAAAGTGAGAAGCTTGGATCACAGGGCTGGAGAGATGGCTCAGCAGTTCAGAGCACTGGCTGCTCTTCCAGAGGACCCAGGTTCAATTCCCAGCATCCACATGGCAGCTCACAACTGTCTGTAGCTCCAGTTTCAGGGGATCCAACACCCTCACACAGGCATACATGCAGGCAAAACACCAACCAGAGCTCATAAAAATAAATAAATAAAAAAGGAAAAGGAAAAAGAAAAGCTTGGATCAATAAACAGGAAGAGAACCAGAGTAACTTCTGCAAATCCCAAAACGTGGGAAGCAGACAGCTTTGGTAAGTGACCAGTCTTCACAGAAAGACTGCAGATGGGGCCAGCAGATGAGTGACCTGACCCAAGAGGACCTGATGTGAAGTGAAGCCAGGTGCTCTGCGGTGCTTCAGGAGAAAAAAAGAAAAAAGAACAAAGCTACACACTTAGAAGGCCAAGGAAGGAGGAATGCCTCAAGTTCTGAGCCATCCTGGGCTACACAGTGAATTCTAGACCAGCCTGGGCTAGGGTGAGAGGCTATAGCTAACATCCAGCAAGTATCAGGATCTGGTTCCCTACCTGAATGTTTCACAGCAGTTCATCAGAAATAAGAGGCATACTGAAGTACCAGGCTGGGCAGTGGAGGTGCATGCACACCTTTAGTCTCGCAGTGCACGGGAGGCAGAGGCAGGTAGATCTGTGTGAGCTCCAGGACAGCCTGGGCTACAGAGCAAGTTCCAGGAAAGCCAAAGCTACACGATGAAATCCTGTCTCGAAAAACCAAATAAATAAATAAATAAATAAATACGTAAGTAAATAAGTAAAGGAAATATCGGGTATGTAAGGACTCTTCCATTTCTCTTTGAACTGTCTGGTATTGGCTAAAATTCCAAAATTAAGATTTCAGTTCAGAAGTAGAAGGGAAATCTGGAAGCCCCAGAACTGGTGGAAGATGATATTATTTATTTTGAAAGAGGGGTTTCTCTCATGCAGCTAGCGCAGGCTGGCCCAAAAGATGCCCAAATAAAGACTTGAGCCCTGGGGTCTCCGATCAAAGGTCTACCACTCTATCTGTGAGATATTTCTGATAATGAAACAGGTGTGATGCGGCCACTGATAAAATCCTTTGTGACCTGTGATCTCAGAGTGAGCCTCGTCAGCTTGATGGGGGAATTCCTCCGGAGACAACAGTGTCAACTTACCTACAGTGTAGGTGTTACCACTGCAAAAAAAAAAAAAAACAGTATAAGCACATTTCCCGTTCATTCCGAGACATTATCGGAATACTCTGTACACTTAGCATAAACTAAGGCATAAACCTTAATTCGATCATTTTTTCTTCTCTGCTCACTTCAGGAATTTATAATTTAATTGGTAAAGAAAGCTAGTTAAAGTTGAGTGGTGGTGGCGCACGCCTTTAATCCCAGCACTTGGAGGCAGAGGCAGACAGATCTGTGAGTATGAGGCCAGCCTGGTCTACAGAGTGAGTTCCAGGACAGCCAGGAACACAAGTGAAACCCTGTCTCAAAAAACAAAAACAAAAACAAAAAACAACCAAACCAAAACAAGTTCACCATTTGTTCAAGAAGCCAAAGTGGGAGTTTAGATGAGTCACCATGAGGGTGCAAAAGAATGAACTAAGGGGCTGAGGATGTAGGCCGCTGGTAGACTGCTTGCCTGGCATGCCCGAAGTTCCAGGTTGATTCACCACAAAAACTAGGTACAGTGAGACACGCTGTAATTCCAGCATGTAGGAGATGGAGGCGAGACCAAGCCATCTATATACACAGCAGGAGCCAGCCTGGGATGTGAGAGCCTGCCTCAAAAAAAGTTATAGGAAAGTATTTTGCCATTTTTTTTTTTTTTTAAAGAGCTCTATATGTTTGACAGCAAGACCAGAAAAAAACAGATGTGGTGGTATATGCCTATAATCCAGGAACTCGGAGGCTAAAGCAGGACTATTTATAGTTTGAGACCAGCCTGATATATGCAGCGAGTTTCAGCTCATCTTTGGCCACAGAGTCTCAAAAAAAAATCAAACAGAGAATGCTTCGAGCCCTAAATGTTATCTGGAAATGTGCATAAAACATTGACAAGTTTGAAAAAACGTCTTTAGAAGCAGCTTTTAAGGAAGGGGCTCAAGTGAAATGTTTAGGATGATCCCATCCTACTAGGATCCACTATATATTATCTTATTACATATACGTGCTCTCTTTGGGGACTGGAGAGAGAGCACAGGACTTAAGAACACAACAGGACAAGACTCCTGTGCTGTGCACACAAGGAATTAAACTAGTCTGCATCACTTAGTTTAGCTGAAAACAACAAAGCTTGGACTAAAGCTAACTTAGAGATGACATCATGACCTGTACCTGTAATCCCAGCATTTGGGAAGCTGAGACAAGATTGGTTGGGAGTTTGAGAACACAGTGAGATCTAGTTCAGCCTGAGCTACAGAGTAAAACCCGTCTCAAAAATAAATGGCTGGGGATGCAGCTCATTTGGTAGAGCGCTTGCCTGGCATGCACGAAGCCCTGGGTTTCAGTCCCCCACCACATACAGCGGCTTCGTGGCCCACACGTGGAATTTCAGTGGTTGAGAGGTAGAGGTCTGAGGATCAGACATCAGAAGTTCAAGGTCATCCTTGTAACCTGGAATGTATAAGACCTTACTAAAAAAAAAGAAAAAGAAAAAAGCCAGCCACCCTTAAAGAACTATTACCCGAGATTGGCAGTGGCCACCGGGATTTCATGTCAGCCACAAACATGTGCCATATGTCTATGTGTCTACCATCACAGTGCCGTCTTTTTGTCACTGATGTTTATTTCAGTTTGGTGTTTGTTTTTGTGTTTTGAGATAGTGTCGTCTTACGTAGCTTGGGCCAGGCTGTAATGCATGAAGATCCTTCCGGTACACCTTCGTAGGATTGGGATTACAGGTGTGAGCCACTCTCCTGTTCGGAGTCCCTCTTTGCTGAGGGAAGAGGAAGTCCTCGTTAACTCTGTTATGAATGAGTTACAACCCTGATAAGCAGTGCAGCCTTGCCTTCCGTTGGCACCGCAGACGTCTGAGTGCACCCTGCCTGGTTATAACTAAGGCACCTTGGTTACAGAGTCTGGACTTTGAATCCCTGATTGACAGTTGTGGATTTGATCCTTACTATCTGTGTGGTCTACGGTGAGTCACTTAGCTTATCTGGGCCTGCTTCTTGACCTTAAAACAGATGGTTCCTCAATGTCCTTTGGACTTTGGGACTCCATGACTATAGCACAGTTCAGTTTACAGGACCTGCCCAGCTACTTATCCGGCACCATGATGGGGACACTAAAAATGTGACTCAGTACACATTCACTGATGTCATGGGACAAGATTTATTTATTTATTTATGACAGAGTCTTGTGTAGCCCAAGCTGAACTTGAACTCCCTATGAGCCAAGGCTTATCTGGAAATTCTTATTTCTATATCATTATTTATTAGAGGGGGAGGTACTGGGGTGAAACATGCCACAGAGCTCATTAGGTCAGAGAACAACTTGCCTTTACTAGATGAGCTGTGTGTGTGTGTGTGTGTGTATGTGTGTGTGTGTGTGTCTGGAAATTACCTTGAAATTCTGATCCTCCTGTCTGTTTCCTGAGCACTGGGATGGTAGACATACACCACCAGGGACATTTTAAGTAATGTTGGGGACCAAAGCCAGGGTTTCCCAAATCTTAGGTCAGTGCTCTACGGACTGAGCACTCCCCCAAGTCCCAAGGCGCTTTTTCTTTTTGTAAAGACACACTGTCATTTTCATGGCTAGCCTGGAACTCATCTGTAGACCAGGCTGGTCTTGGAATTATGAGGATCCATTGCCCTGCCTTCTTAGGGCTGGGATTACAGGCATGAACACCACACCCAACTTTTTTGTTTGTTTTGTTATAATACACTTTAAAGAGATAAAAGAGTGCAAGCATTGTGGTTGTTTACTTGATCTGTGGGTGGTAAGGGTGACTTAGCACCAAAGGGAATGAAATACAGCTTCTACTGCCTCGAGTTTTATAATCAGAGGGAAGCAATGTGGATAAGCCAGAGAGATGGCCCAGCAGGTCAATGTGCCTGCCCTCAAGCCTGAAGATCTGAGTTTCTAGGATCCACGAGGTGGAAGGAAAAGCCAACTCCTGTAAATTGTCCCGAGACCTTAACACCTGCACACAGTGGTGCACACATGCCAGCGCGCGCACACACACACACACACACACACACACAACTCAAAACTCTATTTTACTAACTCTTTGGGAATTTCATATAATGTATTTTGACCATATTTGCCTGAACTTCATCCAGGTTCACCCTCACCTTCCCTAACTTTGTGTCCTTTTTCTTTTTTTCTTATTCATTAAAAAAAAGGCAGATGAACAGCCAAAGGTGTGGAAAGAAGAAGGCAGAGACAGAGAGGGCACACTGAGCTCACCGGCCTCACAAAGGGGAAGTGAGAATGGCTGCCGGGAGGAAGTGACTCCACATGGGGCCTGGTGAGGGGTGCCCCCCTTCCTGGCCCGTAGACACCTCACGCTACACCACACCCCCTTTTCAACGCCCTTCACCCCTCTCATTATGAGGTGACAGAATAAACAATTAAGACATAATTATTTACTTTTCCAAGAATTCAGTTGAGAACTAAATTTTTTTTGACAGGGTTTCACTGTGTAGCCCAAGCTGGTCTGTAATGCACAGAAATCTGCCTGCCTCTGCCTCCTGAGAGCTGAGATTGTAAGTGTGCACACCACTATGCTTCCTGGCTGCTGGGGTTAAAGGCATGTGCCACTACTGCCTGGCAAATATTCTCGTTTTAAACTTAGTTTTACTTAAGAAAAAATTAAAAAGCAATCAAAACCTTCTCTGAGGGTCTTATCCAGCCCATGAGCCAGATTTAATTACAGCCAGGCATGATGGCCCATGCCTTTAATCCTACCTAGCAGAGGTAGACAGATCTCTGTGAGTTGAAGGAGCTTAGCCTGGTCTGCAAGGGGTCCGCTTCCCTCTGGCCTGGCCTGTTTCCTGTGTCCCAGCCTACGTGGTAGTAGTTGCCTATTACAAGGCTCTGCTTTCCTTCTCTTCAGATGATTATCCTGCTTTTTTTAGGAGGACCACAAGGCACAAGTTAGAAATCAGGAATTATCCCAGACCTTCTCCTGAGTCCCATCTCACAGATCACAAAGACAAGCCATGTCTACCATTCTTGTGTTGTGGGAATTAATTATCCGTCTTCATGGCCACAGCCACCGTGCTTTGTCATGCACTGTATTTCTGTTCTTGGAAGAAAATGTCTACCTAACTAGTTTTGACTTTGCTCACCTCAAACTATCTACTGTGCCTGGGGTAATCAAATCTCTTAGAATTGTAAAATCTGAGACCTGTGTTCCCTGCTTAAAATATCTGGGTAGATGACTTGTACAGCCTGCTCTGAAAATGTGGGGTACAAGCAGAATTCGTTTTGGTGACTTTTCTTCAATAGGTCACTTGAACCCCCCTGCTGAGTGGCAGATGGCCAGGTTATCTTAGAAACTGAGCCTGAACTGGGACAGGCATTAGCTGTTGTGTTAGGAGCCTCACTGTTCTCTGTCACTGGGCTGTGACCAAGCCCTCTTGAAAGCACCCTGCATGGCTTGCCCACCCATAATGCAGACTTCTGGGGAAGGGGGTGGGGGTCAGTGTCTTTCCTCCCGGGCAAACTGCTTTACTCAGTAACAATCTCTAGCTACCTGGAGCAAGGAATGGGAGGTTGGATCTAGTCTCAAAATGTTCTTTTATTCCGAGGGTCAAAAGCTCAAATGTCTCCGGGGGCCAGCAGACAGCTACTACTCAACCATTTTTACTAACTAGGGCTTGGCACTCACAGGTGCAAATCTTTGCTTTTCCTTTTTTTTTTTCCTCCAGGAGGCACTGAGGATCTCTCAAGTTTTATATATAAAATATTCTCATTTAAAGCTCAGTTTTACTTAGAAAAAAAATTGAAAGGCAGTCAAAACCAAACTTGTCTGAGAGCCTGCCCCTGCCCGGGAGTCTTTGGTTTTATTCACTAATCCCAGAACAATGGACTCCTCTTGCCCTACATTTGCATAACTAAAATCACAGTAGCAGGGACCCGGGACTGAACAAAGATTAGTTGTGAATTGGCTAAGGAAGGTTCATGACTTCAAAATGCAATCTAACCTTTAGCTCAGACCATGCGGCCCCCTCGCCCGCCGGCCCGTTTCTGTCCTTTGGTCTTCTGTTATCTTCTCTTCGGCCTCTGACACCGGCTGGTACCTGGGCCTCTGTGGTCACCTGTCTCCTTCCACCACCCCTTCCTGTTGTTTATCCACAACCCTGTCTTCACACCATCCTCCAAGACTCCCCCTGGGCAGCCTTTCTCAGCCTCGGCTTCCTTTAGGCTTACCTCCATTTGCACAAGCACCAACCACCGGCCACAATCCTAACCTGTTCTTCAGACGCCTGGTACACACAACCCAAATCCTAGAAGGCAGGAACCTGGGTTCATTTGCCTTGGTATCCCTGTGGCTTCATGGAATACCTCAAGCCTTAAGAGGATATGAAAAGTAAGTGTCTTGACTATTGACTTCCTGGGGTTGGGATTTAGCTCAGTGGTAGAGTGTTTGCCTAGCAAGTGCAAGGCCCTGGGTTTGGTCCTCAGCTCTGGGGGAAAAAAAAAAAAAAAAGACTATTGACTTCCACACACTAAAAATCCATTTGTGAAAATTTTAGTGCATAGGAGAAACTAGAAACATTGCTTGGTGGTGGTAGAATGCTGGTCTGGCGAGCTAGACATGTGTTTAGTTTCCACAAACATCCTACCTCATACCTGACAAAAAGAAATTCAACTGCAGGTGGCATACGCCTTTAAAAAAAAAAATCAAAACAACTCTGAGATACCACCTTACACCTGTCAGAATGGTTATGATCAAAAACACTAATGACTGTCTATGTTGGAGAGGATAAGGAGTAAGAAAATGTGGTACATAAGTATATATGTATATATGTACCACATATACACAATGGAGTACTACTCAGCAGAGAAAAACAATGATATCATGAAATTTGCAGGCAAATGGATGGAACTAGAAAATATCATCCTGAGTGAGGTAACCCAGACTCAGAAGGACAAACATGGTATGTACTCACTCATAAGTGGATACTAGATATAAAGCAACCCACAGATCCAGGGAGGCTACCTAGCAGGGGGGGCCCAAGGATGACTGTGGCTTATAATAAGTTTTGGGTTTGCCCAATCACTGGGCAAGCTTTAGTGAAACATTTCACTACTAAGATAAGAATTTGTACTATATCAAGCTGATGAAAGGATATGCTGGCTGTACTTTCAGGAGGGGAGGCTAAAATCTTTTTAGATTATGGATTAGCTTATAGAAAAATGTCTGCTGTAAATCAAACAGTGAAGGGGAAGATGAATAGAATCTCACACACAACTTAAGTAAAACATAGCTCTCTGAACAGATGAAGATAGGTTTCTTCTGTATCCCAGAATCTAATCAATATTTATATGTGTAATTCAGCTATTCATTTGGTTTAAAAGGGCTTATTGGGAAATGTTATAATTTTTACTATTCTCTACAGAGAAAATACTTTCCAGTTTCAAATAACCCTGGAATTTTAAATTATAACCTGTTTTTATGTTCAAGTTATCTGTGTATTATTTTTCTGCAGTTGTACATAAAATGTTTTTACATTAAAAAAAGGAAAAATACTATAAAATTGTATTATATGAAATATATAGAATATACAAATTCATAGAGACAGAAAGATTAAATGTTATCTCAAGATGGAGAACTTAAAAATGGTTACAATTGAAAACATTATGTTCATTTAAAAAATAAGGTGGAATGTAATCACCATACATTATATATGTGTATAAAACTGAAGACAGCGATGTTCTAAAATAGAAAGTGATGGTGTCATGGGCAATGTTCTAAAAGAAAAAAGAAAAGGGAAATTAAATTGCACATGGCACACAACTTTAATCCCAGCACTCAGGAGTCAGAGGCAGGTTGAGTTCGAGATAGTAAGAGCCACAAAGTGGGAAGGGGGGCTGGCAACGACGATTCCTTCACATGGTTCTTAAACACACTACAAGTAAGATTTTAAATTCATTCAACTGGCTTGCCAATAGACTCGCCATGAGCCATGTGATCTGAAAGGGCGCCGCGCACGTGAAATGTGATACGGGTGCTGCGAGCCTTTCTCAGGGCATCGTAAAGGCGTTCATGACCCCGATTGTGACACTCCCCTCAGGAAAATGATCTTTCATGATCTCTACCGATTTAAGAAGGGGACAGAGCAGCTGTTGGTTGCCGCAGGGGTAATTCACATTGGATAGTTCGTGTACCGCGGCAAGAAGGCCCAGCTGAAAATCGACATGTTTTGCGCGTGGGCATCGTTGTCTGAAGAAGAGGCCTGGCGAGAGCAAGGGCAAGCTGTCACGACCTCATTCCAAGATGATCCGAGTGAAAGCTGCCTTCAGAGTCCAGAACTGATGGAGGGGTTCCGAACGCGGGGGCAGAATTGACAAACCCATCTTAAAGGCAAGTACAGGGCAAAGACGAAACACGTGTACGGGGTGTGGCCACGAATGCTGTGGCGCATCCCTTTCCGGACGGTGACCACCAGCAGCGCATCTGCAAACCCTCCACTATCCAAGGAGACGCGCCTGCTGAGTACAAAGTGTTGCTTGCCAAAGGACTGGGCGACTACATGGAACCAAAACTGTACAGGAGACGGAAAAAGTTGAATTGGGGAGCTAATAAAGTATATCCTTTTGGTTTCAAAAAGTTCATTCAGCCGGGCGGTGGTGGTGCACATCTTTAATCCCAGCTCTTGGGGGGCAAAGGTGAATCTTTGTGGGTTCAAGACCAGCCTGTTTTCACAAAGTGAGTTCCAAGACAGCCAAGAAATACTGTTACACATACATACCCTGTCTTGAAAAAACAACCAAAAAAAGTTCATTCACAAACACGATGGTTATAAAATTTTACCCACCGATTCGGTTTCAGTCATCATAGTTTCAGAATTAATCTTCATTTGTTTTTTTCCTCTGTGAGAACCTCATGGGATCCCAAGTGTCCCTCGAACTGCGTAGGTAAGAATGACTGAATTTTTGGCATTATAGGTTACAGGTCTATGCACAACTTCATGGCCAGATTAATGCAGCGCTGGGAAATCGAACCCAGGACTTCATGCAGACTCAATGCTATAAGCCACATATCCAGCCCAACTTTGAAATTCTGATCCTTCCCAAGTGCTAGGATTTCTTTCTCTCTTTTTTTTTCTTTCTTCCCACCCAGCAGGGGCCTACTAGAAAAGAGCAGTCACAGGTGAAAGACCCTTTGCATAACCCATTCTTAAATTGGCTGAGGCTTGTACAGTGAGTAAACTGAAACTTGGGGCAAACCCTGGCGGCTACGTTTTTACACAAAGAATGCTTCCTTCTCCGCTGCTGCCTCGGTTACTTCCTGCATTCAGTCTCTCCATAGCAAAGGCACACGGGAGCCTTTGGTGAGCCACTGAGCACACGTCCAGCCACCATCCTATCTGAAGTGACGCCTCAGAAGCAACAGGGTTTGCGTTTCGTTCATAATAACTGAACCCGCGTGGAGGGAGGCAGGGCGGGGGCCTTTCATCTCTATTTAATAAAATCCTGGCTATGCAACCGAAAGGGAAAATGACCCGGGAGTGCCGCCCTTGGCTAATTATACCGGAGATTGTGCAATGGGCCCAAGCCATTCACCCCGCAGGGCCGTGGCGTCTCTCACCAAGTCTGCACACGGTCCGGGACTCCTTTGGCACAGCGGGTGGGTACCCGTGGCTGCTTGCTGGAGCAGAGATGTAGGCGCTGCAGGAGCTGGGGCGTGGCCGGAAGGAACTGATAAACCACGCGAGTGGCACCCCTCCCCCCCGCGTCGGAAGTGTCCTCGAGCGCCGGTCATTGAGAAATACCGAAGGGGCAGAGTGGGGTGAGGCGAGGACAGCTCTGGGGCCGAGCTCGAGGCCTGCGATCCCACGTGCAGCGCAGCCCTTCCCCGGGTGGGGAGAGCGGGCCGCGGGGGAAGCCTAATGCATGCTTCGTGCTGCGACCCCGGGCCGCTTGCTCGAAAAGCAGGATCTGCCCGGCTACTGGGCCTGGCTGTCCGCCGCCGCCCAGGGGTGCTCCAGGCTTTCCCGCAGCCCCCGGGGAAAGAAAGAGCTGCCGAGTCGTCCCGTCCCGTCCCGTCCCGTCCCCCCCCCCCCCCCCCCGTCGAGTTAAGAGGCTGGCAGCCGCGCTGGGTTTCTGCGAAGTTGTGAGCAGATTTACAGTACTTTTGAAGTTTTACCATCTCACTGAGTCAACCCTTTATTTTAAAAGACCAACGGAGTCTCAAATAGATCAGCTTGTCCTGGAACGCAATGACCTTGAACTTCTAACCCTCCTGCCTCCTGGGATACAAGAGCATGCTCCCACTTTTTTTTTTGTTGTTGTTGTTGTTGGGTTTTTTTGTTGTTGTTGTTTGTTTTCGTTTGAGGCAGGATCTCACTCTAGGTCACGCTAGCTTGGAACGATGTGCTCCAACTCACAGTGATTATCTTGCCTCAGGCTCTCAAGAATCGGGAATACAGATGATGCCGCCACGCCCGGTACTTTCAGACTGATGATGCTTCCGAACTGAAAATTTCAAAATCAGCACAAAATAATACTTATTTTCAAATGTCTCCAACCCTTTTTTTTTTTTTTGAGAAGGAACATGATTTTATTATAGTTTATGGGAGTGGCAGAGAGAATGAGAAAAGAATAAGACATCTATGGAACAAATCAACACAAATACAAATATTTCCTGAGACGTTACAGTCAATTTTAGAAATAGATTGGCATGATGCCAGTTGTTCATAAGGCACCGTCATGGTGGGTAAGCAGCCATCTTCCAGGGCATGCTGCATGGTCCAGGCCACGCAACAAAACCCCCCAACTTCACGTCTAAACGCAAGGGCTAGTCATCAAGAACAGATGACTAGTCAAAGCCTATAGATTTCACACCCAACTCAAGAATGTCTACAATCATGCTCATCAGAGAGCCAATATTTAGCTTGGTTCTCTTGAAGTCTCTATGTACAGACTCAGAATTCTAGCTTGCATTTTTTTGTTGTTGTTGTTGTTTTTTGGAGACAGGGTTTCTCTGTGTAGTTTTGGTGCTTGTCCTGGGTCTCACTCCGTAGACCAGGCAGGCCTTGAACTCACAGAGACTACAGGGCTCTGCCTCCCAAGTGCTGGGATTAAGGGCATGTGCCACCACCACCACCTGGCTTCTAGCTTGCATTTTCTATACAGGCAAAAAAAACAAACCCGATGCCCTTTCCAGATAGTTTGTACTCATGAGTTCTCATAGTCTCAAAGGCCCTGTTGACAGCAGCTGTCTCATTCATTGTGTGCCCATGTAGGTGCAAGCACCATGTAGGTGCTGGGGTGGTGGGGGAGGGGAGCTGGGTAAATCCTGGGTATTTTTCCTGGGGAGCCATCCATCTTGTTTTTTTTTTTTTTTTTTTTTTTTTTTCCTTTTTTTCCTGGAGCTGAGGACCGAACCCAGGGCCT